>NW_021963215.1:0-144703 GCF_901765095.1 Microcaecilia unicolor
GTCTCTGAAAGCCTTTAGAGCATTCCAGATCGCTCGTAATTCCAGGACGTTGATCTGAAGACCTGTTTCCTGAAAAGACCAAACTCCTTGAGTGCGAAGCCCATCTACATGAGCTCCCCACCCCAGGAGGAATGCATCCGTCGTCAGCACTTTTTGTGGCTGAGGAATTTGGAATGGACGCCCCAAGGTCAGATTGGAGTGAATGGTTCACCACTGTAGGGAATTGCAAAAATCGGTGGAAAGATGGATGACGTCCTCTAGATCCCCTGTAGCCTGACACCAATGGGAAGCTAGGGTCCATTGAGCTGATCTCATATGAAGACGTGCCATGGGTGTCACATGAACTGTGGAGGCCATGTGGCCCAGAAGCCTCAACATTTGCCGAGCTGTGATCTGTTGAGATGTTCGAGCTGAGGACAGTAAGGCCAGAAGATTGTCTGCCCTTGCTGTCCTCAGCTCGAACATCTCAACAGTCATTGCCACTCTTTTTGGGGCACGAAAGCAATCTACTTCAGCAGCGTACGCACGAGTGTGGAAAGCTTTCTCGGCGTGATGTGCTTTGCGTGCTGAATCGCCTTTTCGGGCGGACATTCCGGTTATTCTGGAGTTCCTTCAGGATGGTCTTCAAAAGAGATTGGCATATAATTCCCTTCGAGTGCAGGTGGCCGCGCTAGCTTGTTTTCGGGGCAAACTGGACGGTTCCTCTTAAGCAGCTCACTCTGATGTGGTCCGTTTCCTACGCGGGTATCTTCGGCTTCGGCCTCCTTTGCGGCAGCCGTGCCCAGCATGGCATTTGAATGTGGTACTGCGAGCCCTCCAGGTCCCACCGTTGGACCCGTTGAATAAGGTTTCTGAGAAGGATCTAACACTTAAGACAGTGTTTTGGTGGCAATTGCTTCGGCTAGGAGGATTTCTGAAATTCAGGCTTTGTCTTGCAGAGATCCTTTTTTGCAGTTTTCTGAAGCAGGGGTGTCGATCCGGACAGTGCCGTCATTTGTACCTAAAGTGGTTTCGGCTTTCCATGTCAATCAGGCGGTTTATCTTCCGTCTTTTCGAAGAGAGGATTATCCGGGGGAGTTTGCCTCGCTACGTTTCCTGGACGTGCGGAGAGCCTTGTTTCAGTACTTGCAGATCTCTAACGAGTTTCGACGCTCGGATCATCTCTTTGTGCTCTTGTCGGGATCGAAAAGAGGTAGAGGCGGCTTCTAAGGCTTCCATTGCTCGCTGGATTAGGGAAGCCATTGGAGTGGCGTTTCCTTGTCATCAACAGCAGATGAATCCATTAACTGATGGGTTGTATCCGCCTATCAGCAGGTGGAGATACAGAACACTGAAAGCACATGGTGTTCCTGGACGTCCAGCCCCCTCTGCCTTCAGTATATTATAGTCCCAGCAGGTGTGGACGTCGCTTTCTCAGCTCCTGGATTCCTGCCTGGGGTGGCTCCTGTGCTTTGCCAGTAGAGTGTGTGTGTGGGGGGGGGGGGGGGGGGGTATTGTGGCTGGTGGTGCTCACTTTAAAGGCATACTTGGTTTTGCCTGTCCCTGTCTTACCCCATTCCCCCTCTTCCCGGAGTTCCTCTGTGACTGCCTGCCTCTAACTTTCCTCACAGTAAAAAAAAAAATGAGAGAGAAGAGAGGCTTTCTCCAGAGCTCCTGGTTCGGTGCAGCTTGACCGAAGCTCGTTTGACTCAGTCTCCTGAGGTGAGAGTGATGCCCAGCTCCTCTGGGGAGGTTCCTGCTGACAGCACTCTGTGCGGAGTAAGTTTTGGTGCAAAGGCGCCATTTTGTTTCTGTATTTGATGGCAGCTGAAGGGGTTAAGCGCTGCTCCCACTGTGGGAAACGCAGATCAGCAGCGAGGCTTTGCAGCACATGCTGCCTTGATGCTAATGCTGGCACGAGCATGGCGGGTGTGATTCTTCCCGCCCGACGGAGTTGGCAGCGGGCGCCATCTTGGAGGCCCCCGCGTGACTTGACCCTCGCAGTTGCGGAGGGGTCTGAGTGCAAGGGGACGCCTCGTTTCGAGGTTTCTGGAGGAGCTATTGCCTCCACTTCCTCCAATGTGAGGGCAGAAGCACAGGGTGAGTTTTTCTCCCCTGAATTTGTGCTGCTGATGCATAAAGTTTTTATGTTAAAAAGAGCAGTGCTTGAGGCTCCTGACAATTCCTTTCGGACTGGGTTGCCTCCAGTTTTATACCCAGCGTCTGCTGGAGACTTTATTTCTTCCCCCGAGCTTTTGGCTGACGCTAAGCGTAGGCGAATGAATACCCCATCTGAGGGGGACTCTTCAAATTCTTCTCCCCCGTGGTCTAGTTTCGGGGAGTCTTAGGGGTCTGGCAGGCCCTCACGGACTGATGATCCAGATGAGGGTGGCTGCTTGCCACAGGAGTTGGATGACCCTAAAGCGGTTCGGATTTTCCACCGCGACGAGCTGCCAGCTCTCATTTCTGATGCCTTACAGGCCCTTTGTATTGAAGATCCTGACGAGGACACTGCCTCTTCTATTATTCCTCGGATGGCTAGTACTAGGAAGCCTTCTCGGGCTTTTCCTGTGCATGCTTTCATCCAAGAGCTTATTTCAGCTCAATGGTCTGATCCTGATGGTCCCTTGAAGGTGGCCAGGGCTATGTGTCATCTTTATCCTCTGAGTGAAAGTCATTTGGCCCTCTTTGTGATGCCTAAAGTGGATGCGTTAGTCACGGCTGTGACTAAAAAGACTACTCTCCCGGTGGAGGGAGGGGTCGCTTTGAAAGATATGCAGGACTGGCGGCTGGAATCCGCCATGAAGTGGCCCTTTGAAATCTCTGGCCTGTCCTTACGAGCGGCTATTTGCAGTTCCTATGCAGCCTGGGCCTGCCTTTCCTGGTTGCAGCAGGCGGTTGAGCAGCCCATCGATGGAGTGGGTTCCCTCGTTGAGGTCAGCCCGCGTATGGAGTCTGCTCTGTCTTTTTGGCTGATGCTCTTTATGATCTGGTCAGAGCTTCGGCTCAGCAGATGTCGGTGGCGGTTGCTGCCCGCCGCCTTCTTTGGCTCTGGCATTGGGCGGCTGACGTGTCTAAACAAAGGCTGGTGAGGTTACCCTTTCGGGGCCTTCTTTTATTTGTAGAGGATTTGGAGAAGATTGTTAAGGACCTAGGGTACTCTTAAGTCCCAACGGTTGCCTGAGGATAGGCCGAGGCCGTCTTCCAAAAGTCCTTCCTTTCCCTCCTCTTCCAGGCCAAGTTTTCGCGAAGCTCGCAGGTATCAGCCGGGGCGCTCTGTGGGGTTTGGTCAACGTACCCGTTTCCAGCAGAGGAACTCCTTTCGTTCAGACAAACGCGCTGCGGCGTCTGGGCAACGTCCAGGAGTTCAGGTGCGTCCTCCTCAATGATAGGGCGCTGGTCCACTCATCGGTTCCCGCAGTAGGGGGTCGTCTCTCCCTCTTTCTCGAGGAGTGGACCAAGATTACTTTGGATCAGTGGGTTCTGGACCTAATCAGAGAAGGTTACCGAATTTGCTGCCCCGGTGGGAGACATGTTTTTGGAGTCCCGATGTGGCATTGCCATCAAGCGGGGGGGGTAAACGAGACCTTGCAAGTGTTGCTGAAGCTGGGAGCGGTGGTTCCGGTTCCTCCCGCCGAACGCGGCTGCTACTCCATCTAATTTGTGGTGCCTCGAAAAGGCGGGTCGTTCAGACCTATCCTCGACTTACGCAGAGTCAATGAGGCCTTAGGAGTGCGAGACTTCCGTATGGAAACCCTGCGCTCCGTCATTGCGGCAGTACAGCCAGGAGAGTTTCTCATGTCTCCGGATCTCAAGGAAGCGTATTTGTATATTTCCATCTGGCCGCCACATCAGCGGTTTCTCCGGTTTGCGGTATTGAGCCAACATTTCCAGTTTCACGCCTTGCCTTTCGGCCTGGCAACTGCCCCTCAGACTTTTTCCAAGGTGATAGTAGTGGTGGCTGTCTTTCTCAAGCGAGAGGGTATCAGAGTTCCCTTATCTCGACGACTGGCTCATCAGAGTGGATTCGGCAGACGAAAGCCGACTTGCCACAACCAGAGTTGTTACAGTTCTTCAGACTCTGGGTTGGGTGGTCAGTATGCCAAAAAGTCACCTGACTCCCTCTCAATTTCTCGAGTATTTGGGGGTCCGGTTAAACACGGCTTCGGGGTTCGTTTTTCTTCCCGACAACAGGCATCTCAAACTTCAGAATCAGGTCAGCCTGCTCCTGCGGATGCCTCGCCCTCGAGCTTGGGACTTTGTTCAGCTCCTGGGATCGATGATGGCCACCTTAGAGGTGGTTCCCTAGGCGAGAGCTCACATGAGGCCACTGCAGCTTGCTCTGCTTCAGCAATGGTCTCCGATTTCCCAGGAATACCAACGCAGACTAAGGTGGCTTCCTGTGGCCCAACGCAGTATGGTTTGGTGGCTTTCTGACAGCATGCTGTGGCAGGGGATGCCACTGGCTCTTCCTTTCGGGCTGGGGAGCTAATTGCCGGGAACGCTATGCTCAGGGTCTGTGGTCCACCGCAGAAGCGGGATGGTCCATCTATCGCTTGGAACTGAGAGCGATATTCCAGGCTCACAGGATGCTGAAGGGTCTTCCTGTCCAAGTTCTGTCGGACAACACGACAGCAGTGGCCTACATCAATCGTCAGGGCGGCACTCTGTGCAGGGCCCTGGCTGCGGAGACGTCTCAGATCTGCGACTGGGCCGAGTGCGACCTAGAGCTGCTGTCTGCGGCTCACATAGCCGGTCAGAGCAACGTACTAGCCGATTTCCTCAGCATACATCAAATCGACCCGGCGGAATGGGAACTGGCAGAAGACGTTTTTCTTCATATTTGTGCCAAATGGGAGACTTCAGGCTTGGACCTCATGGCGTCAAGCATAAACGCCAAAGTCCCTCGCTTTTTCAGCACCAGGGAGATCCTCGCTCGGCGGGGTTGGATGCCCTGGCTCAACCTTGGCCCTCGGGCCTCCTGTATGTGTTCCCTCCTTGGCCTTTAATAGGGCGTGTACTTCTTCGGATTCGCCTGCACCGAGGATTGGTGATTCTCATCGCCCCGGATTGGCCAAGGCGTCCGTGGTACGCGGATCTCCGGCGGATGGTGGTGGACGCGCCTCTTCCTTTGTCTCGGGTTCCGAACTTGTTGGTTCAGGGTCCGGTGACTATGGAAGATCCTTGCCGTTTTGGTCTTAAGGCCTGGCTCTTGAGAGGGCGCAATTGAGGGACAAGGGCTATTCTAATGCCATGCTCTTGCAGGCTCGCACGCGGTCTACCTCTGCAACTTATGCTCGGATCTGGCGCACTTTTGAGGCGTGGTGTACTCCAAATTGTATCTCGCCGACTCTGGCGACAGTCTCGCTTTTGCTGGATGTTTTGCAGGATGGGGCTACAAAAGGGCCTGGCCTACAATTCCCTTTAAGTTCAAGTGGCAGCGTTGGCCTGTTTCCAGAGGAAAGTCTCCGGTTTGTCCCTTGCTGCTCATCCGGATTCTCCATTTTGTCAGAGGGGCGCTTCGTCTCCGTCCTCCTTTGCGGTCGCCCTGTCCGGCTTGGAATCTGGTGCTCGTGTTGAAGGCACTCCAGCGATCTCCGTTTGAGCCTCTTAAACAGGCTTCTGAGAAGGATGTGACTCTCATGACAGGTTTTTTTTTTTTAGTGGCAATGACGTCGGCAAGAAGAGTGTCTGAGCTTCAGGCTCTTTCCTGTCTGGATCCTTTTTTACAGTTCTAGTAATCCAGGGTAACTGTTTGTACGGTGCCTTCCTTTCTGCCTAAGGTGGTTTCAGCTTTTCACCTGAACCAGCCCATTTTTTTCCTTCCTTTTGTAAGGAGGAGTTTCCGGACTGCTTTGGGCAATTGCATCTTTTTGGATGTCCGCAGGTCTCTGTGGCAGTATCTGCAGATTTCAAATGAGTTTAGGAATTCTGATCGTTTATTTGTTCTGTTGGCAGGTCCCCGACAGGGGTTTCCAGCGTCTAAGGCCACTATAGCCCGCTGGCTTATGGAACTCATTTTTCCTGCTTATCTGCTTTTAGGGCGGTCGCGCCTCAAGCGTTTAAAGTGCACTTTACGAGGGCAATGTCCTTTTCGTGGGCTGAAACGGGTGTCTTTTCTCTTCAAGAGATCTGTCGTCCGGCTAGCTGGGCTTCTCAGCTCTCTTTTGTGCGGCATTACAGGCTGGATGTGGCAGCGCGGCAGGATGTGTGTTTTGGAGCGCAAGTGCTTGCTCGTGGAGTTGCCTGTTCCCACCCTACTTAGGGAGTGCCTTGGTACATCCCATCAGTTAATGGATTCATCTGCTGTTGATGACAAGGGAAAATTAGGTTCTTACCTTTATAATTTTCTTTCCTTTAGTCACAGCAGATGAATCCATGATCCCTCCCTGTCTGACTTTAGTTTTTGTACAGATGTTGCATACAGACATTGTACCTCATCAGGAGTACTTGAAAGCTATTAGTGCTAAATAGTAGTAGTTACTACGTGCTGTTTTTATTGCAGGAGGTTGATAACGTCCCTACTTTGTTTGGTTATTGCTCCGGTTCAGGGGCGTTTGTTCTCTGTGAGTAAAGTTTGTTGTTTTGCCTTTCTTATTCACTCTGCTTTGGAAATTTTATATACTGAAGGCAGAGGTGGGCTGGGTGTCCAGGAACACCATGTGCTTTCAGTGTTCTCTATCTCCACCTGCTGGTAGGTGGATACAACCCATCAGTTAATGGATTCATCTGCTGTGACTAAAGGAAAGAAAATTATCAAGTTAAGAGCCTAATTTTCCCATCTGCTACAAGGGCGGGCGTCTCCAGTGGCCCTGAAGGCGCGTTCTACTCGGGCACAGGCGGCTTCTTGGGCGGAGGCGGAGGCCTTATCTCTGAAAGAGATTTGTCTGGCGGCTACCTGGGTGTCCCGTCATACTTTTGCGAAGCATTACAGGCTAGATGTGTCTGCGCGGGAGTATGCAAGTTTTGGGGTGGGAGTGTTGGCGGGGGAGTCTGCTTCCCACCCTACTTAAGAAATGCTTTGGTGCATCCCACTAGTTCCTGGATTCATCTGCAGCAAGAGACAAGGAAGGTAAAATTATGTCTTACCTGATAATTTTCTTTCCTTTAACGCAGCAGACGAATCCAGGATCCCTCCCTAGTTCAGCCGACGTTTTTTTTTTTTCATTTTCCGCGCAGTGTGGCTATTTTTCCTTCTGCATTCTCTTTTGTAGAGTTCATACAGATATGGGAACACGGAAAGGATTCTGATTTCTGGATCAAGTTGCAGTTATTTCGAAGTTCTTATTTGGTTCTCTGTTTTTCATAGTGAGGATGGTTTCTGGTTGTTATTGGCTTCATATTTTTGGCCTTGGCAAATGCTTACGACTGACATACTGAGTAAGTAGCTGGCCGTCTGGCATCACTGCCTTTAGTTTGTTTATCTCTATCTCCACCTGCTGGTAGGCGGACTTAACCCACTAGTTCCTGGGTTCATCTGCTTCGTTAAAGGAAAGAAAATTATCAGGTAAGACATAATTTTACCATAAGAAACCTGCTACAAATATAACATTAAGCTATTGTAGTCTCAAGAGCAGCAAACTCTAAGAAATATTGAAAGTCCTTAAAACCCAACGTATGGGATATATTTTAAGACTCTGTATAAAGTAAATATGATGTAGAATGGTTTGCCAGAATAATGAATTGATGATCAAACTATAGAGGCCAGAATATAAAGACGTGGAGAATTAAGAATTGATAGACTGCTGAATTATTGGTTTGGTAACTTGATATGCTATATAGTTTCTGGCCAGATGACGGGTAATCCATGAGACAATTATAAACCATATACAATGCTTGTGTTTTTATTTTTCTCTCGTTATATCTATTTCTCGCTTTTATCTTAACGATGGAATCTGACATGCCATATTGTTGATTTGTCTTGGGGGAACACGGGGAGGTGTTTGATGTGACGGTTCCCATAGGGGGGGAACATTAACCGTAAGGGATAAAGGTAGGGGGAGAGGAGGGAGGGTGGGGGGGGGGGCGGAAGCTTATTGGATTTACATTTTCATGGTTTGGCTGGGAAAGGCTTGGGTGTGAGGTGCTGGGAAGAGGATCAATGAAGGATGAAGATAATTTCGAGTACTGTTGACGAGGTACTGGCTGCCGGGGGGGGGGGGGGGGTTACCCTGCCTGGGACGTCTCTTTAGGCACTTATACCTGTGTTTTGTTCACATAGGTATTCTTTCAGTTTGTTCTCAATGGTGAAAATAGTTACATGGAATGTAGGAGGGATTAACTCACCAATAAAGAGGTCAAAATTTTGCAGCATTTACATGGACAAGATTGATATTGCTTTGCTGCTGGAGACACAACCAGCTGAAGCATGCCAAGCTAAAAACCTGGTGGGTGGGAGAATGTGTTTCGGTTGCAGCCCAGGGGAAGAAAGGGGCATAGCAGTATTAATTAGGAAGGGCGTAGCAGAGGCTGTGCAGCCCATTTCGATAGACTTGGGTAGATACCAAATGGTGGAGGTGGTAGTGAATCGTCAGAAGCTCATTCTATTTAACCTGTATGCTCCGAACCAATATGATAACAAATTCTACCAAGTGGTGATTAATCTCTAATTCAACATCAACATAGTTCCTTGGTGGTAGGAGGAGACTTCAACACGGTTTGGGACTCTCTTCTTGATAAATCTGTGGCTGGACATGCCACCCCGTATTATTCTAACAAAGGCCTACTCCGCATGAGTCAACTTATTAGATTTAGTGGCTGCGTGGCAGGTGTTGCATCCGCTTGATAGGGACTACACTCATCTCTCTCGAGCACATTCCACTCAGGCCTGAATAGACTACTTATTAGTTGTGTGCCAGCTGTTTGAATCTGTTGTTTGGACGGAGATAGAATTTTACACTATCTTGGACCATGCATGGGTATGGGTGGACTGGGTGGTAGGGCCAATGAACCTTAGCAGCAGAAGATGGGTATTTCCGCTAGATTTGCATAATAACCTTGCACTTAGAGAAAAATTTTTAAACTGTTTGAAATCATATGAGCTTTGCAACACAGCATATGTTGCAGACCCCCTATTATACTGGGAAACCACAAAGGCTGTTCTACGGGGTGAAATTATAAGTTACTCTCATTTTCTTAAAGCTGCACGTGACAGAGAGATTTTGCGACTGAGCTCACAGGTCTGCAGAGCTCGGAAACTTTATAGAATGACCCATTTAGAGGTACATAAACAACAGTTGTTAGATCTCCAAGTGACGCTCAATGAGTGTCTGCATAGGTGAGTCCTCAAATCACAAACTTATTACAAGTATAAGCTATACAGGCATGGCAACAAGGTGGGCCCGCTTATTAGCCAGAATGATTCATCCTAATGGGAGTGCCCATAGAATTATAACGCTTAAGGATGATAGGGGAGTAGACTAGTTCATTCACATAAGGCCATCTGTGGTATCTTTTATAGTTATTAAACACCTCTATGCTTCACCTCCCAATAAAGGGCTCCGGGGCATTTATATCTTGGTAACGTGCCTCTTCCTACGCTCAGTCAGGCTGATAAAGACTTCTTGAATACCCCAATACAGGAGGAGGAGGAGGTAGAGCTAGCGATAACTCGTAGCCCCTAGTCAAGGCTCCATTTTACTTCCCTGGGATAATAATATATGGTAAAGATCATAAATTCCCCTACTTACAAAACTATTTGCATTAGTTCACTAACAATGTTAAGTCGGCTTCACATTATACTTATCTTGAACTACTGCATTACGATGTTCAACTCTTAATTAAATATCCTAGTCCAAAACTTTGCTCCCCCTCGTGAATATAAAAAAATCCTCTATGATGGAGTGAAAAAATTCCAGATGCTAAATTCTGCTCAGGCTACCTCTTAGTGGTTGAAAATCTTGTCAAAAACAGTCCACTCAGGAACCTTCCATTGTGCACAAACGTTGCCATTAACTATGAATATCCAGCCAATAAAAACAATCCTCAATGTCCAGTGTTCCAGACTGATCCTTCAAATGTTATTCAAGTTATTCAAAGTTCTTCACTTAAAGCTATCAGACAAATAAAATCTTGTCTCCTTTGGCATAATCCCTTTAAAGATAAACTGTCATATTTAAACTCATGGCTTGGTCTCTACATGGGCCATGTTTCGTGACAGTCGTCTTCAGGAGACCAAAGACTAAAAACATCTACCCTGTGTTATCCCCTGTTCCTACCCCTCCTGTCACTTTCTGGTTCTGGGCCATCATTGTCCTGTTTTGTATCCTGATTTATTGTAAGCCACATTGCGCCTGCTCATGTGGGTAAATGTGGGGTAGAAATGTACTAAAATAAATAACTAATTAAATGCATGAACTTCTCCTTATAAAAATGATTCAGACTTACAATTTTAAATGCTTACCGACTATCAGATCTGAACAGGAAATTCGAGTATCTCTGCTGATGGTGTTCTGTTACTGAAATATGCAAGCGCTATAGGGGAACCTCTCAATTTAATACCAGGATACCGTATTTTTCGGACTATAAGACTCACTTTTTTCCCCCCAAATTTGGGAGGAAAATGGGGGGGTGCATCTTATAGTCCGAAGGTAGCGATTTCCCTCCCTCCCGCCCTCCCCCCGAGTTCGGGATCGCCCTCCCCCCGGCCCTGTCACCACTTCTCCCTACTCACGTCACGCGATCTTCCCTGGTGGTCTAGTGACGTCGGGGCAGGAAAGAGCCCCCTCTTTCCTGCCCAGCGCGCTGCTCTCCGTCCTCCTGTATGCAGCCTGACGGTCTCGGCGAGATTCAAAATGGCCGCCGAGACGTCAATTCTCGGCGGCCATTTTGAATCTCGCCGAGACCGTCAGGCAGCATACAGAAGGACCGAGAGCAGCGCGCTGGGCAGGAAAGAGGGGGCTCTTTCCTGCCCCGACGTCACTAGACCACCAGGGAAGATCGCGTGACGTGAGTAGGGAGAAATGGTGACAGGGCCGAGGGGAGGGCGATCCCGAACTCGGACAAGACGCACCGGAGCACCTAGGTTTTAGAGGAGGGAAAAAGGAAAAATTTTTTTTCCTATTTCCCTCCTCTAAAACCTAGGTGCGTCTTATGGTCCGGTGCGTCTTATAGTCCGAAAAATACGGTACCTTCCTCCAAAGGCAGGATTTAAAGTCATTCCAACAACAGCAAACTCCAGTCTACTTCCTTATTGAGCCCATTGGGTTCTACTGTATCCCACAAGTTTTTGTTCTTTTAAAAAATAATTTCTTCTTGACGTCTCCACCTCTTATCTGTCTCAATTTGCGTACGAACTACAAAATGTAGTTCTTTAACATGGTGACCCTTTTGAACCCAGTGCTCCCCTAGAGGAGTATCCATCCACTGTAACCAAATATTTCTCAAATGTTGAGCTATATGCATTTTAACCTTCCTAATTGTTTCTCTAATCTACCATAAGTTACATAGGCATTCGGTAGCCTAAATGCCTTGTTGAGAGTCACAATCCATGGTGGATTTCAAGAAGAAATATTTAAGCTTTGATATCCAGATCTTTATCAGTTACTAATGCATGGCAACAAACACAACGACCACACATTCTTTGTCTTTCTTGATAATTTCAAGGTAAGAAGTTTGTCTTCTGTCCAAAACAAATTCCCCTAAATTGGGGCCCCTAGTGAATGCAAATTGTGGGATTTGTTCAGTGATAAGAAGGGCCAATAGTTTAAGATTGCTTTCTGGACTACATGTGCTTGAACATGTAATAGGATAATACAGAAGTTACTCTTGAAGCAATCAACATCTTTGGGGTTTTTTTTACTCCTTTTAATGCTTGCCCTTGTTATCGTTATATGAAGGTTTACCATATATTATATCCCAGAGAAGTAAAATGAGAATGTATCAAGCACCAATATAAGTTTATACTATATGTTGCAAATAAAAAGAGAGTTGTTTGTTAGTAGTAGTAAGACACGTTTTTTGAACATTTTAATCAACAATTAATATTAGGCTACGAATATGTATGATGAGATCTGTTTGCACTGCTTCCAATATATGCAAATAGATCTCTTGAATATTCATTGTGGAAACTCTGAAAACCTGACCTGGTGAGAGCTGAGGTTGGACACCTCTGGTCTACACTTTTAATTTGAAAGAACAATTGTCAAATACTCGAGTACTTGAGAATAAGAAATGATTGATTTGCATAAGTCTTCACACCCCTTGACTCTTTATTTTGTGGAAGCCCCTTTTACATAACAGCAGCTATGAGGATAAGTGTCAACTTTGCACAGCAGGATGGCGATGTTGCCCTTTTGGGTCAACTAAAGGATCATCTGTTGATTTCAGTCTTGAAATCTTGGCTTGCCACAAATTTTCTGTTGGATTCTGGAATGGGTTGTGACTGGGCAATTTAATTGTTAACTTTTGTTTTTTGCTTAGGATCATTGTGTTGCTGAAATGTGAATATTCTCCCAAGTTTGGCAGCCTGGAAAAGGTTTTCCTTTAGGATTTACCTGTACTCTACTTCATTCTCTTGATCTTCGCAAACCCCTGTCCCCTTTTCTGCAAAATGTCCCGACTACATACTGTCCAACGTGTACTTACTGCTCTAAAAACCGGAAGTACCGCCAGGTTACTGCAGCAGCCCAGCAGTTGTTCCTATCCCCACTGCGTGCCATTTCTGGCGTTACAAATTTTTTTTTATTTTTACAGCGCCGGTGTTAATTGGTCATTGTCACGTGCTGCCCTTACCATCACCTCAATGCGTGGCGGTAAGCACTGCTCCCCAGAAATGGCCATGTGGCAAGTGCTTCACTTGCTACACGGCCATTTCTTTAAAAAAAACCCCAACCTTTTACCCACTGCGGTAAAAGGGGGCCTCAGAGCTCATCAAAAACATTTTGCTGCAGCTTAGTAATAGGACCCCAAAATGCATGTGAAACACATTTTTTTTAGCGTGGCTGTGGGGTAGATAATGAGTGGATTAACATGCATTTAAGTGTATTTTAATGCAATCTGTAGTAATGGTTTCAGCACAAGTTAATACCCATGCTGCAACTATTTGAGCATTTGTGCACAATAACGTGCACGCATGTTAATGCTGGCGGTAGTTTTGAGCTTTGGCCCTATAGTATGGTTGGGTCTTGTTATGGCAGTTCTTGGAACAGTTACTTAAAAAATTTATTTTCTTACATACCACCTGCAAAGCCCGCAAGCTATCGAAGCAGTGTTTGAGGTACCAAGGCATTTTTTTCTCTTCCTGGGGGGCTCGTAATCTGAGGTTGTACCTGAGGCAATAGAAGGTTAAGTGACTTGTCCGAGACGACAAGGAGCTGCAGTGCGATTTTGAACTGATCTTCCCTGGTTCACATTCCACTGCTCTAACCATTAGGCTGCTACTCCACTCCAAGTTTGGTTTTGCTGTAATGAATGGTGCAGTTCAGTTTCTTATTTTTAATCACTTTTAGAATATTTCTTAAATTGTTCTTTTACATTGAAATATAGAATGTTATATAGATCAGTATAACAAACTCCCACCGCATTCAGAATGATATTTTTTAAACAGCAGAATGGGAGAAATATACAGTAGTATAGCTGAAATATACAGGAATATAGCAGAAAAAGACTTGAATTGTGTTAATTGGTTAAGGGTTTTTACCAAAACCAAATTGTTAACTTATTTACTTATTTTAGGGTTACAACTGGTGCCATGATCGGAATGTGGTTACCATTTTCAGTGCACCCAATTATTGTTACCGTTGTGGGAATCAAGCTGCTATTATGGAATTGGATGATACTCTAAAATATTCCTTGTAAGTAACTCTGATTTATTTGCATTTTGAGTCGAATGTAAGTTGTTGGGCTCCATGATAAAAAGATGAGTGTCAGATACAGTAAAATTAGTGATGTTGCTTTACTTAAAATAGCTGTGGCATTATATTTAACTTCCTTGGATGTTGAAAACTTTAAGAACTCCTACTTAAGTGGTATGATTTTGTGTGTTATGCTGTTAAATTTCTACAAGGTGTGGCTCGATTTTTTTTTTTTTAATTGTCTGAATGTATTGGTACAAAACACTGCAAAACCAGTCAGAGCAGACTCGGGGACATGTGGAGAATTTGGGAGCACAGCTGGTATCATCACAGATTTGTGGCAGTGCCTTCGCCAAGTGAACTTTTTTGATGATTTACTTGCTGTCGCAAGGTACAAAAATTAATTGGGCCTAACCTTGCCAGGCTTCTTTCCAGCCCATACGGCAGTTGTCCTTTGATTGCACAGAGGCTCCTTTCTGCCTGCACAGCACTGGAGTCAATCTATACTACTACTTAACATTTCTAGAGCGCTACTAGGGTTACGCAGCGCTGTACAATCCAACAAATAGGCCAGTGGTTCCATACTGTGGGTTAGGACCCCAAATGGGCCATAGAAATAAGGCTGCTCCCCCCCCCCCCGGTCCTCCACTGTGGCCTGTGTCCAGTTAGCAGGTGGGCCTCCAAGTTAGTGAGTGTTCACAGGCACTGTCCCTTCCTTCTATTTGAGCTTCTTGTTAAGACTGTAAACCCATGTAGAGTACTAGGGTCTTTGAGCACACACTGACACACAGGGCCCTGTGCCAAATGCTAGAACTTGCTGCCTGACTGCTGCTGTTATACTTTCATGCTTATGTATGGAAAAGGAGGGAGTTATGGGGTTTTTTGGTTACATTACTTGGGGTCTGTGTGAATTTTTTAAAATTAAAAATGGGATCATATTGCATAAATATTTAAGAAGTACTACAGTAGTGCTTCTGATGGTGACTCAGTTTAAGTGCTAAGGAGGGACTTGGTTGCAGGATGCACATGCACACACTACCAGTCACTGAAAAACTGACCACACTCCTCAGTGCTTAACATTGGGAGTAATTCTGGGTGCCTCGAATTTTCATCTTTGTGTTTTCTTGCTGACTAAAACTAGGTAGCACCTTATAGAAATATTTCAATTAGTATATAGATTGGGAAAAGCATCCAAAAAAGTCCTTTAGAAAGATTTATCAGATGTTTTCCGAGAACAGCAAGCTTTTTATTCTCACAATTGGGTAACGCGAACCCTTGTTGCCCGGTCCAGAGCTTGTAACAAGCTAAAAAAACAGAGCTTTGTTGCGCACGAGTTCCTTCCCACCTGCTGAGAGAGCACGGTTACCACAGCTATTTTTCTACCGCAGTGAGGTGTCTCTTCATTCCTGGTTTGGAAAGAGCTTTTTTGTGCCTCTCGGCACATCTTTTCACTTTTTTCGGTATACCCATGCTCGGTTGTCCGTTTTTTTTCTCCCCATAGCTTCTTAGATTTCTTTTTATCGCGTTTTCCTTTATTTTCCATGTCTTTATGCCGCGTTTAGGCCTTGACCGGACAGGTTTTTCCCTTGCCTTTTCTGGTGCCTTGCCCCTTTTTCAAGCACCATCGCGTTGTTTGATTTGGTTGCGGAAGTTTTCCCGTCCATGTCCACTAAATTTCCCTATGACTTCAAGTGCTGTATCCAGGGCAATCGGACCATCTCTGACAAAGACATCCATTCCTGGTGTCTTCAGTGTTTAGGGCCCAACCATAGCCCTGCTAAATGTGTTTTCTGTCTTTGGATGAAGAAGAGGAACCAGGTGTCCAGAGAGACTCAATGCGAGAAACAATTTTGGAGCCAAGTCCGAATAGGGGCTGCACCTGCATCAGGAGTATCGGTCCGCATAGCTTCTATGATGCCAATGGACACTGGATCTCCACCTGTCTTGACACAGACTACTGGGCTGGGCCCCCGGGACCGTCCAATGTCGGACTGATCCTGAAGCAACGTGAGGATTTGCCATCCTTTTTGGCACTGAGAAGTCTCGACGCCAAGCTTCAGGCAGAGGCAAAGAAGCATCAGCTTAGGCCGTGCTCGACACACAGTGCCAGAAGCTGCAGGACATCGAGGGATTCAACTCCCAAGAAGTGTCGGCGCGGGAGGACCACTCCCTCTCTATTCAGGAGGTGCTGATGCATCCAGTCCCCTGGTAGCCAGGACCCACCACCTGTCTTGGCCCCATCAGTTCTGCAGCCTGTCTCGGAGCCAGCACCCCAACCTTTCCCAGTGACTGCTCTTGATGAGCATATCCGGGCCTTACTTCCTGAGCTTTGGAGGGCCTCTTGCAATGGTGTGCATCAGGGGTGCTTGCGCCTACCTGCCTCCCATTGTGGCCCGCTTGGCCCTTAGTCTGTGGTCCGCTGTCACGTGTGGCTACAGTGTTGACTGCCACTCAAGTTGGCACACCCTCTACGTTGGTGAAGGAAGCTTCGCTGGAGTCAAGGCGGGAGCCGACTCGATGCCCCTCTCAAGGACATGGCTTCTGTAAGTCGAGGCAGGCTCAGACTCGGCCCTCCCACAAGGAGTTGCTATCCAACACTGATGAGGAATGCTCATGGGAGTCAGAGGAGGATCCAGGGTACTTTTTGGAGGATGAGTCCTATGGCATTCCCTCTGAACCCTCCGGAGAGCCTTTCATTTCCCTCTTTTGGAGAGGAAATACTGTGGAATTTTGTTTGGAGGTGGAAGACAAGTCCAGAGCTAAGATTCTTGAGGTCCTGGACTATGTCTCCTCCTAGGTAGGGTTACCATATGGCTCCAGAAAAAGGAGGACGGATTGAGCCAGCTGGGTTTTACTTCCATTGCTTTCCATTGAAAGCAATGGAAGTAAAACCCTGCTGGCTCAATTACTTCCATTGAAAGCAATGGAAGTAAAACCCGGCTGGCTCAATCCATCCTCCTTTTTCTGGAGCCATATGGTAACCCTACTCCTAGGGAAGCTGTGACTATCCCTCTCCACGAGGTACTCCAGGAAGTCCTTGTTAGGAATTGAGTCCCTTCTTTTGGTCCCTGTCCTGCCAAAGAAGATTGACATGATTTACCAGATCCACAGCACACCTGGATTTGATAAGCCCCAGTTTTCTTATTTCATGGTGGTGCAGTCTGCGCTCAAAAAGAGCCAGGAGTTCTAGAGACTATGCCTCGGCACCATCCTCAGGCAAAGAAGCTATGACCTTGGACTCTTTTGAGTCCATGATGTTTCAGGCCTTAATGCTCTTGTCCCATTTCCAATCTTACCAGCTCTTTACGAGCATGTACTTGTGGGACTTGGTGTGCAAGTTGCTAGACTTGGCTGACTATCTCCTACTGGAGCAGGCTGAGTCAGTGCACCAGTTGGCCAAGCAGTGGAAGGGATGTTGAAAGTCTTGGCCAGGGATGCCAGGAACTTGGCATCCAGGATATCGGCCCAGAGTATAGCAATGCACAGACTCTCATAGCTGCATGTTTCTGACTTGGAACCATTGGTTTAGCACAAGTTGGTGGATCGCCATGTCAGGGGGATAGCCTTTTTGGAGAGAAGGTTGAGGAGGTTGCTTTCCAAATCAAGAAATACACTGATGCCATCTCTCTCTTCCCGCCGGATGTCTTGTGCATTTGCCTCTCATCTATAAGGTCTTTAGGCAAGTCAAGGAGGGGTGCCTACTACTCCCAGAGACATAGTTACACCACCGGATCCACATTACACCCCAGCATGCTTGTTCTTGTCAACATCATTTGGCTAAGGCCCCTACTGCTACTCAAAGCAAGGACTGGCTTTTGACTGGTTCCAGCAGAGCATAGCCGCTGTAAAAGTGTCTGTCCCAGATGCCTTGCTAGTCAGGAGAAGTCTCAAGTTTTTCCACGAAGGGTGGCCCCTTATAACCTACCGTAGGGTTCTCCAAATAGCTCAGATATGTCCTAAATTAGCATCTTAAAACCTCCAAATTGCCCATGGAGAGCTCATTACTTCAGCTGTCAGCATGAGTAGGTACTTGCAGAGCAATTCTCAGCCCTTCTGAAGGCCCATACAGTCGAGTCTGTTCCACCAGGGGAGGAAAGGCAGGGATTCTATTCCAGGTATTTCCTTGTACAAAAGAAGACAGGGTGGATGCATCCCATCATAGACCTAAGGGCCCTGAACAAATTCCTGGTCAAAGGAAAGTTCAGGCTGGGTTCCCTGGGCACCCTTCTACCCATGATTCAGGAAAACGATTGGCAATGCTATCTGGACTTATAGGTTGCATATACTCAAATACCGATACTTCCAGCCCACCAGAAGTATCTACGATTTCGGCTAGGAACACATCACTACCAGTACCGTGTGTTGCCTTTTGGCCTCATGTCAGCTCCCAGGGTATTTACCAAATGTCTAGCTGTTGTCGCAGTGTTGCTACGCAGACTGGGACTCCATGTACTCCCTTATCTCGACGATTGGCTGATGAACAGCACGTCTGAGGACAGTACTTGGAAGTCCACGCAGAGGACTATTCGAGTGCTAGAGCTACTAGGGTTTGTTTTAAACTACCCCAAGTCTCATCTTCACCATACTCAGCAACTGGAATTCATTGGAGTCCTGCTCAATACACAGAAGGTTTGAGCTTTTCTCCCAGGGCCGAGAGCAGTCTAGTCTTCTGGCTTCTCAGGTTTGAGCCTCGCAGCAGGTCACAGCAGATGTTTAGGTTGTTGGGCCCCACAGTATACGAGGGTTGCTGGACATGGGTGGATGGAGGGCAGGGGAGAGGAGGGTTGCTGGACATGGATGGAGGAGAAGGAAAGGAGAAGAAGAAATACTGGACATGGATGGAGGGGAGGGAAGAGTGAGGAAGGAGATAAGATGAGGGAAAAGGAAGAGAGGAGAAAACTGCACATGGATGAGGAAAATAAGCAGAAGCTGGACCGAACAAGAAGCTAAGTGTTTTATGAACTTTTTTGAATTTGTTTAAGAACAGTTATGAAGCAATAATTTTTCCTAAAATTAGAAAGCATGACAAGTGCTCCATTTGGTTGAATTAAAGAATGAAAATATTGGGGTGGTTTTTTGCCTATGATGAGGTACGAATCCCCTTATGATCAGCGATTGGTCAACGGGAGTATGTGTTGCTAGTGAAATCAGATTTTGATCCTGCAGCACCTTGAGGCTTTTCCCCCCCAATTTTCAATACCAGCGTGGTGGTGTATAATATATGGCCACTTTGGTTAGGGTTTCTTTGCTTTTCTTCCATACATAAGCAGTGGGAAGTACTTAATGTTGATGACTACTTTTAAAATGAACAGGAGGTGGTAAAACCATACACAATAAAACCTTAAAACAAAATATCACCAAACAAATAAAGTCATCATCAAATGAAATAGTTCTTCATAGATACAAAATTATAATAGGCTGCTGCTACCTAAATGCATCAACAGCGGACCATTGATCTGACCCAGTATGTTCTTATAAGATCTAGAGCTTTTCATTGCATCCTGTTTCAGTAATTCTTACCAGATGAAATAGAGCATGAAAGGATTGGTTAAGATTCTGAAATTAGTGAAGTTGGCTTTTTTGGAGAGAGGAGGGAGACCCGTAGATAATTGGCAATAGAATGCAGTATGCTGGAAGATGGGATAATCCAGTGTATTATGTTATTTGCTATAAATTGACATTGATTATAAAATGCAGATGATACATTATGTGTATCTAATGTGTGCAAACCAGAAGCGGACTTGCCGCAGTTCATTTATCTTCCTTGGTGAATGGGAGTTGTGTACAAGAAACTTTCTTTAAAATGTTATCAAGGTGGTTCAGTGTTTTATCACATTTTATGGAAGGAATTGAATTAGTGATACATTTGCAACTTGTAGTTTCATGGGGAAGTCTCTCAAGTTATTTTTATAAAACTTAAACTAAACTTTTGTTTACTTTCCACAGTCTCCAATTTGACCCTGCACCTCGTCGAGGAGAGCCACATGTAACCAGGCGTACCCCAGACTATTTCCTATAAACCAATTCTGAAGCCTGCCTTCATCTGTGGAAGTATACTTGGCATTTACAAACAAAGCAACAAGTTAATATTTTTTTCCAGTAAATTGGGAATTTGTCTTGGCATAAAAACCCCATCATGGACCAAAATGTGCCATACTGATGATGAGCGTTTAGCACAATTTGAGACTGAGGTTCATTACAACACTATATATGCTATACCAATCGATCCAGCAGTTTGCCTGCTGTATTTGTAGTAGTTTGTTTTCTGCTGGATTGCTCAGATGGGAAAGGTAATGCCACACGTTCATCTCCTTTTGTGCATATTTGTAAATTTTAGTTGTAGTGTTCAACTAGCATGAGAATTATAGAATTTGGAGTTATTTTTATGAAAAATGCTCAAGCTAACTTCATAACTTTTCAGCGTTTCTTTTCCTTTAACTGATGTGTAATGAGTAAATTAACTGGAGAAAGGAAATGACAAACTTTGGGAGTATGCCATAACATTTAAGAGATCTCCCTTCATTTATGCTAAATTACTGTTCTCTGTTAGTCTACTTTTTTTCTGTATATTGTCATGAAAATGCTTGCATCTTATTTGGTGTAATTGAATAATAAACTTTCAGTTGTAAACATATTTTCTTTCTAGAAACTTGATCTTCATGAACTTTTTTGTGTATCATTGGTACTGAAGAAGATAAGCTGTGCTAATCTGTCAATTATGTAATATAAAGTAGGGCTACATAAAACCTATGACTACAATTTAATGTAAAATGCAAGATGGTTTAAAGTGCAACAGAAAATGAAAGGAACTACAAAATTGTAAAGAATAGAGAAAAGTAGAAAGATAGTGTACATTCCTTAGCATATGCAGCAGATGAATCCAGGAACTGGTGGGTTGTGCAGTGATACCAGATGGTCAGCTCCTCCTTCACTTCAATATCTGTAGCAGGTGGTATACAGTGTCTCTGCAGCTTCTGGATTCGTTTCTTGGGTTTAGGGCCTTTTGGCCAGTTGAGCTTAGGGGGGTGTTTGGGCTCTATGCCAACTTTAGGAGCATACCTGGTGGCCTGGGTCCCTGCCTCACCCCTGGTCCCTTTCCTCCTAGAGTTTGTACTTCCTTCCAGAGTTTGTACTGTAGCCTTCCTCACAAAAAAAAAAAAAAAAAAAACCTCTAGTCCACAACAGATCTCTGTTTGCTGCTATCAGCTGTTAAAAAAAAAAAAAAAAAACAGGACACAGGCTCTGCAGCTGCCCTTGGGGGCAGTGTCTCTGTAGTCACTGTGGTGTGTAGTCTGCTGAGCCGGTTTGGTGGCAGGCTTGCCTGGGAGGTCCTGCTGTCGGCGGAAAATCTGGCTGCGCATCTCCGGTGAGTGTATTTTTTTCTGCCATTGGGGCGTACGGTATTGGCGGCAGAGGCCACCATAGGAGGCTCATGTTCTGAGCAAGCGTTGGCAGCAGCAGGGACGTGTGTTGCTGGGTGCACTAGGGATTTCTTTCAAACAGGATCCCTGCTCGGAGGTGTCTGGTGCATGCGCCATTTTCTTTTGGTGCCTCCTGATGCGGCTCCTGCTTTCCAGCTGTTGGCTTTTGGCGGCTTCGCCTCTGCTAGGGGGCCACTTCAGGCTTTGTACTGACCTCTCCTGATTCGGGGAATTGTTTTGTGCACAGATGTCTTCCTCCTTTTTCTCCACGTCCACTGGTTGAAGTGGCTTTTGCCCCTCAGCATTTGCCTGTAACCTGCCCCTTTTGACGGTTTCTTTGGGTACAGTAATGGCTTTGCTACCCTCTGCGGTAGATCCAGTGTTCCAGGAGAGGTGACTGGTTGCCGTGTTGGAGGTGGGGTCATTGTGACCCCTCTCTGGTTTCCCCTTGATAGCTTTGGGTTTGGGGGAGTTCTTGCGCCCATCTCTGGTGGATGGGTTTTAGACAGCAAGGTTTTCCAGAAGGAATCTGATGGTCCTTCTGCGGTGTGCCTTGTTTTTCAGGATTTACATCAGCCAGCCAATCTGGGGGCTTCTGACCTTCCCCCTGAGTTGATTCTGCTGCTCCATATGCCTATATGTTGCAGAAGTCTGGTAGGGGAACTGACAGTTCCTTTTTAGTTCAGCCTTTGGAGATTTCTGGCTTGTTCCCTTTCTCAGTCTCCACTGATGGACCCTGCCCCAAAGAGGGGATGTTTACTCTCCAGCTCAGCAGTAGGTTCCATTGCTCTCCTGTCATCCTCTGTTCGGACGGAGTCTTTTCAGGGGAGTCTCTTTCTGCACAGAGGTAACAAGAATTACCTGAGCTGGAAAGCCATGTTTGCCTACGTGGGTGCATTGATGGCAGCAGTCTCCTATAGGCCTCACTGTGGTGGTAAGATTTTCTTATAGTTCCTGCATTGGCTAAAGGCTGTTCTTGATGTTGGAAACAGTGAACAGCAATTATCCTGTGCTGGAAGCAGTCATCTTTTCAGCAGCAGTGCAGGCTTTCCCCTCCTTTCTGCTTGATCTAAGGAAACTGGTGCTTGACTTCTATTGTGGGAGAGATTATTTGCAGAGCTCCAATGGGAGAAGCCCTTTGCTGGGCAGAACAAGCCTGATCATGGGGAGAGTGGAGCTGGGGCTTGAAGGTAGGGAGGGGTTTGTTGGGAAGAGGGAGGTGTGTTAAATGCACCCTGTATCACCCTGCAAAGAATCTGGGGGGACAGGAAGCCGTGACAGTGATCAAGGAAGTTTGAATAAAAACAAGATACACAAGGCTTTCATACATGCAGCTTGTATGTGTGTATGAAAGACATTGGTAGCATGCTGTTTTGAGCATGCATAGAGCAGCCACGCTTAGCAATTGATTGTTTTGCACATGCACAGCTTTGTGATTGGCTTTCCCCTCCTGAGCTGCTTGCTTTTTTTTACTGAGGTGGAAATAGCGCTTTTTTTCTGGGGACTTTTGTGCATTGGCCCCTCAGGGAATTCAAGAGGAAACCATCCAAGAACTTACATGGAATCTCTCAGTAGTTCTATACAACAAGCTATCCAAAATGCAGGTTTCAATAGATGATATTAAAGAAAGCTTAGAGGGCCAGGCTATCTGATTCATATATATGGAACAATGAGTATCCCAGCAAGAGGAAAGAGCAGGGGTGCTGGAAGCTCAAGTTCAGAACCTGGCTACGAAATGCAAATGATTGGAGGACAAGTTAGATAACAGAACTGAGGGTGCCGCAACAGCTTGAGGATTGTGGAGATACCAGAGACTGTAAACGACACTTGCTGTCCTAATTAGATTGTAAGCTCTGTCGAGCAGGGACTGTCTCTTCATGTTCAAGTGTACAGCGCTGCATACATCTAGTAGCGCTTTAGAAATAAGTAGTAGTAAGAGTGGCTGCCAGGAAGGTAGGCTTGAGCCTGACAGTTACTACCATCAGAGTGGAGCGTGTGCACCAATTGGGGCCCAACTGGCAAGATGTATATCCTGCGCCAGTAATAGCACACATCTTAAATTTTGCGAAAAAAAAGATGATAAAGGTGCTCACTCTCTAACAACACCAACCCTTGGAATATAAAGGGACATAGGGTAGTGGTATTCAACAATTTTTCTGCAGGGGTGTTTCACAGGGACTGCATTAATTAGAGGACATGATTCTTGAGTGGAAATCCCTGATGGGACTTTGGCAAAAAGTCAGTACTCCGAAAGACTAGAGAACCAGAGGAGGAGACCCACTTAATGTTTGACAGGCGCTATGGAAACCCTGTTTTTTTTTTTTTTGTGGGGGGGGGGGGGGGGTAGTGATGCATTCTAGTTGATGATGCAAGGGAATGGTTTTGTCAGTTGTTACAATGTTGTTCTGAGGGAGATGGGGAGGATCAGGTGGAGCGAGGGTTTATCATGAGAGAGATATATATATATATTTTTTTTTTTAATCAAGTTGCTAGTACAGGGGAGGGAGATGGCTGGGAGAGAGAGGGGGGGGGGGGCTTCTGGGAGGAGGGAAATGAGTGCAAGCAGGATGAATGGTTTGATTATGGAATGCCTGGGCAGTGTGTTTGGGACTGGAAGCTTTGGAGGTAAGATGTGCAGGGACTTTAGGGTATAGTTGGGAGAGTAAGGGCTATAGAAATGCTAAATAGTAGTAGTAGTAAGGGAGTGAGAAAGGGTTGCTCCTGAAGCACAGTGTCTCCTTAGAGCTCAGCTGGGAGGCTTTGAGGGGGTTATCAGGCTGATTATTTTAGCTGGACATATGCTCTGGAGGCAGGGAATTGGCTGAGCTGCGTTTTCTAATGCTTAATGTGGATGGGATCCCATTTCCCATTAAGCAGATGAACTTTTAGCCAAATTGAAGGAGAAAGTTGATGTAGCTTTCTTGCTAGAAACTCATTTGCGAACTGGGGAGTATAGGAAGCTTCAGAAGGACTGGGTTAGTGAAACTGCATTTTCCTCATCTAATTCCCAGCAATGGGAAGGCTATACTGGTGGCTAGAAGCTTGTTTTTGATACAAATTAATTCAGGACCCAAAAGGTTGTAGGTATGTATGTTTAATCAGGATGCTACAGGGAAAGAGGGTAGCTTCTTGTAATATTTATGTAACTAACCTTCTATAGCCATCATTTTTTTTTTCCAGAGGCGGTGGCAAACATTACTATGCTTAAGGATTATTCTTTTATAGTAGCAGGAGATTTTAGTGTCACCTGTGCCCCACAGATAGATTGTAAACTACCCTGGAGTATCAGGAAGGATGGTATGAAGATGGGAGTTAACTTCTACTGGAAGCGCTAGGCCTTGTAGATGTTTGGTGCACTCTACACCAGGGAAGTGAACTTTACATTTTATTCCAGGGTTGTGTGACTGCTATTCCTGTATTGAATACGTGTTGTTCTCAAGACAGCAGTTTTAGTATTACAAATCACGCCCAGATTGGTGAGGTGGTGTTACTAACCACTTACTATGTGGGCTCGAATGCGGAAGCTGGATGATAAGAGATCAGATCTGGAGAATGAACCCAACACTTATTTAGATGAGAGGTTTTCGGGAATACTTAATAGAAGTTGTGGCGGGAGTATTAGGCTCATAATGCTGGGGATACCAATTTGCCTACTGGGAGGCTGCTAAGGCAGTTTTAAGGGTGGGGGGGGGGGGGGGGGAAATCACAGCTGCACAGTGGTGAAGAGAAGGAAGCAAAACAAGGACATCCTGAAAGCCACATGGGAGCTGTGGCAGTATAGGCGGGCTCGTTTTACTACAGGATATTTTGATGAGAGAGAAAAACATCTCCCATAGGAGAAAGTACATAACATACGTATATAAGTATTGCCATTCTTAATTGGCAGCACAATTACATCAAGCTCACGGGGAGTTGGCATGTAATCTCACTAGGGAGATGAGGGGAACAGTATTTACAATTACAAACAGCCCCTAAATAATCTTCTATACAGGAGGACCTTGCACACTATGCAGTACGGCTGTCATCGTTTCTTTTGCTATTGTAATACAATGGGTACTTGTTTGGCTAAGTTAATTTGCATGGAGGCTGGACCTCATTTTGTTGCACTCCTCCAAGATCTCAGATAACCATTCCACAGCAAAAAATGTTGATGAATTATTTGCTACTTTGTACACCGACTGTGATTCTCATGTTGCAGCCAGGAGCTATTTCTTAGAGATTACCCCTTCTTACATTGCTGCTGGAGAGTTGGATTTGCTCAAAGCACCTATCTCATCCGGCAGACGATCCAGCCTGGCATTTCCGGAGATTGGACAGACGTAAGACCCCTGGACCTGATAGCTTTCCCTTAGAATTTTATAAAATTCTGGATGGATGGATAGCCCCTTTGTGTGGACGGTGTATGATGAAGCTATTCATACTGGGCGTTTTTCCGGGCACTATGAAGGAGGCAATCATATTACCTATATTAAGACCTTGGAGAGACCCGTTCACTAGCTCATACCGACTGACTTTACTCCTTAACGTGGACATCAAAGTAAATGTAAACTAAGCTACTATATGTGATACAATTGCTTGTAATCTGGTAGCAATACGGTTGGCAGGTGTAGCATCAAGTGGGGTTTGTTTAAGGGAAGAAATGCAGTGGTCAATGTTTTGTAGTGTGCTGGGAGCTATAGAGAAGGTGCGCAAGTGGACTGAATGCAATGTTGATCAGCTTTGATATAGAAAGGCCTTCAACACTGTCTCTTGGTCCTATTTATGGGTGGTGTTACAATGATTTGGATTTTGGGGTCCAATTTTGTGCATGTGTACAAACATATGTCAATCTGGGGCGCAAGTATGGTGAACGGGTACTGTTCTCCCCATTCTCTGTTTCGAGGGTACAAGGCAGGGCTGCCCACTGTCTCTCCTGTTGTTTATACTCTGCATGGAGCCAATTGGCACAAAAGTTGCTGCAGGATCTCTAAATACAGGTATACCACTAAGTGCCCATCAATTTAAAGTATCGTTATATGCAGATGATTTAATGACTGCATTAGTTAACCCAGCTATCACTTTACCAAAAATGTTAGATTTATTACATTTGTTCAGATCCTTTTCGGGACTATGGATAAATACTGATAAATCATAGGTACTTAGCCTAAAGGTTGGGTAGATGAAGGGATTGGTTGGGGACTTTCCTCTTGTGCTGGGCGACAACACATTGAAATATTGGGCTGCATATCCTAGAAATCCAGCTCGTTATATGAGGCTAATGAGCTTATTATAGAAGTCTGAGATTTGTTCCATTGGGCGCCTTTGCCCTTTGTCATTTGTGGGGGAAGGATCCATCTTATTAAGATGGTTCTATTACCAAAGTGACTATATCATCTACAACATTAGCCTCTTATATTGAAACCAGCTGATTTACACCGCTGGAATGCTATTTTGAGATACTTTCTGTGGGGGGAGGGAAGACTTGAAGGCATATAATGTAGCTTGTCATTTACGACAGATCAGGGATTGGAACCTATGGCACTTCGGAGTTTTTGTAATAATTTGCTTGAAAGAGAGATCCATGAGATTGGTCATTGGGATACGTACTTCATGTACATGGTAGGCATTTATCAACCTGGTTGCGAAAGCATTCATTATTGGGACCATTGTGATGGGCATGGAATCAAATACAAAGGTGTTTTCGTTTGCATGCTTCCTGCTCTAGGTTTCTGACACTTGTGGGTAATGCATCTTTTCCTCTGGCCAACATCGCAGTGGGTTCCAGAGATGGGTGGACATGGGAATTATGTTACTTCATCATGTTCTGAGGAGGATGAACCAGTGATGCTATCTTTGAGTCACTACAGCAAAAGTATGGACTTGGAGTCTAGGGATTGGTATGCTTACAGACTATGTACAATCTCTGTTTCGATGAATTAGAATGTGCTAAATGCAAAGAAGCCCATTGGTATAAATGGGCTTCTCCGAGGACAAGCAGGCTGCTTGTTCTCACGACTGGGTATGACCGTCCGCGGCAGGCCCCCACCAACCGGAAGAAGCTTCGCGGGACGGTCGGCACGCAGGGCACGCCCAACGCGCATGCGCGGCCGTCTTCCCGCCCCGTGCGCGACCCGCTCCCGCCAGTTACTTTTTTTCCGCGACTGGAGAGAGTTTGCAATCGCATCTCTCTCCGTTCAGCCGCCGGATTTTTTCGACCCGCGTTTACGCGGATCGTGCTTTGACCCGTTCGGTTCCTCTTTCTTTCTTCGTATTGTTTAAAAAAAAAAAAAAAAAAAAAAAAAAGATTTTCGCGCGTGTGGATCACGCGCTCCCCTTTTCCCTCGATTCCAGCGGGGACGCCTCATTGCGCCTAGTGGCCCGGGCTCGGTCGGCTAGTTTTTCGTGGTGTGATTTTAGCCACCATTGCCGGACTTTGACTTCGCCGACGACGATTTTTCCGTCGATGTCCTCAGAAGGTCCCGAGTGGATTTAACAAAAGTGTGGTCGCTGCGGCCGGCCGATCTCGCAGACCGACACCCACGCTTGGTGCCTCCAGTGCCTCGGGCCGGAAGCACATCTCAAGTCGTGCGCGCTGTGTCTCGGTCTCCGGGAAACGGACTCAGGTGCGAGGCAAGTTCTGCGGGACCGTCTTTTGGAACTTGCGACCGGCCCCTCGACGTCGACCTCGACGGCATCCGGTATCGAAGGCCGGATCTTCGGTACCGGTATCGATTGCCCGAGACATCGGCACCGATGGCAGCGACCCCCAGGAGAACAGGTCCCGTCGGCCCGCCGGTCCGCCGGTGAGAGTGGGGTTGAGAGGCCGCGTGGGCCTGTCGGCCCCGGTCACTCCCTCAGCTCGTGAGCCACGGGACCGAACCCTGTCGGACCCGGTACCTCGAGACCGAGGGGGATCGACCTCCTCCTCCTCCATGCCCTCCGGCGCCGGTGACGTGCACCGGAAAAAAGATAAGAAGCGCCGTCACCGGGAGCCCTCGGTGCACCCTGAAGGGGAGTCGACGCCGAAGCGTCATCGCAGAGAGGAGAGATCTCCGTCGGTGGTGGAGGTACCGACGCGTCGGGGTTCCGGCACCTCGGTGCCGTCTCCTGGCCCCCAGCAGCTTCTGGCACCGACACCCTTACCGGCCCCACCGCCTTTCCCGGCAGCGGGCCTGGACGAGTGCCTCAGAGCCATCCTTCCGGGGATCCTGGAAGGGCTGATGCGCCAGGCTGTGCCGGCGTCGGGGGTGCTTGCGCCCCCGGCGCCGATGACTGTGGCGCCGGCGAGCTCTAGCCGGCGCCGGGGCTGTCGACACCGCCGCCGCTTGCGGTGCCGGTCTCGACCGCCACGCAGGTGGAGTCCCCGTCGACGTCGATGGAGGGAGCTCCGTCCCCGCCGGCGCGGGAGTCCACCGCTCGACGACACCGAGACCTCGGTGCCTCGACGTCGAGCCGGGCCCTGGTACCGGACTCAGCTACATGAGCTAATGTCCGATACCGAGGATGAGGACTCGTGGGGGGAAGAGGAAGACCCGAGATATTTCTCCTCAGAGGACTCTACGGGCCTTCCCTCGGACCCCCACGCCGTCACCGGAGAGGAAGCTCTCTACCTCCTGAGAGTCTCTCCTTTGCCTCCTTTGTGCGGGATATGTCTATAAGCATTCCCTTTCCCGTGGTCTCTGTGGAAGAGCCGAGGGCCGAGATGCTCGAGTGTCCTCGACTATCCATCACCACCTAGAGAGTCCTCCACGGTACCCAGCTGCACAATGTCCGAAGGAGACGCTGCTTCGGAACTGGGTGCGACCACTAACTAACCCCACCATTCCCAAGAAAGCAGAGTCCCAGTACAGGATCCACTCTGACCCAGAGCTCATGCGGCCCCAGTTGCCCCATGACTCAGCGGTCATGGATTCTGCTCTCAAGAGGGCACGGAGTTCGAGGGATACCGCCTCGGCGCCCCCGGGGCGGGAGTCTCGCACTCTGGACTCATTTGGGAGGAAGGCCTACCAATCCTCCATGCTCGTGACCCGCATCCAATCTTACCTGCTCTATATGAGCATCCACATGCGGACCAATGTGCAACAGCTGGCGGACCTGGTCGATAAGCTCCCGCCGGAGCAGTCCAGGCCATATCAGGAGGTGGTCAGGCAGCTGAAGGCGTGCAGAGGAAGTTCCTGTCCAGGGGGATTTTTGACACCTGTGACGTGGCAGTCTCGTGCTGCGGCCCAAGGTATAGTGATGCGCAGGCTCTCATGGCTGCGTGCCTCTGACCTGGACAACCGCAACCCAGCAGAGACTGGCTGACGTCCCTTGCCGGGGGGATAATATTTTGGCGAGAAGGTCGAAGCAGATGGTTGACCAACTGCATCAGCGGGAAACCGCTCTCGACAAGCTCTCCCACCGGGCGCCTTCAGCACCCGCCCCCGCGGGCGGGGCGTTTTTCCCGGGCTCGGCAGGCTGCACCCTATTCTTTTGCGAAGCGTAGGTACAACCAGCCGGCCCGAAGGCCTCGTCAGGCACAGGGACTTGCCCCAGCGCGCTCGTTCCCGTCAACAGCGTGCGCCTAAGCAGCCCCCTGCGCCTCCACAGCAAAAGCCGGGGACGGGCTTTTGACTGGATCCACGGGAACATAGCCGCCCTACAAATGTCCGTACCGGACGACCTGCCGGTCGGAGGGAGGTTAAATTCTTTCACCAAAGGTGGCCTCTCATAACCTCCGACAGTGGTTCTCCAAATAGTGCGGTGTGGATTACGCCCTGAATTTGACCTCCCTGCCATCCAAATTGTCCTCCGGGGAGCTCAGTCTTTCAGCTCCCATCACAAGCAGGTACTGCAGAGGAACTCTCCGCCCTTCTCAGCGCCAATGCGGTCGAGCCCGTACCACCCGGGCAGGAAGGGCAGGGATTCTATTCCAGGTACTTCCTTGTGGAAAAGAAAACAGGGGGGATGCGTCCCATCCTAGACCTGAGAGGCCTGAACAAATTCCTGGTCAAAGAAAAGTTCAGGATGCTTTCCTTGGGCACCCTTCTGCCAATGATTCAGAAAAACGATTGGCTATGTTCCCTGGATTTAAAGGACGCATACACTCACATCCCGATACTGCCAGCTCACAGACAGTATCTCAGATTCCGCCTGGGCGCACGGCACTTTCAGTATTGTGTGCTGCCCTTTGGGCTCGCCTCTGCCCCACGAGTGTTTACAAAGTGCCTCGTGGGTGGTAGCGGCCTACCTACGCAAGCTGGGAGTGCACGTGTTCCCATATCTCGACGATTGGCTGGTCAAGAACACCTCGAAGGCAGGAGCCCTCCGGTCCATGCAGTGCACTATTCAACTTCTGGAGCTGCTGGGGTTTGTGATAAATTACCCAAAGTCCCATCTCCAGCCAACTCAGTCTCTGGAATTCATAGGAGCGCTGCTGAAATTCCCAGACGGTCAGGCCTACCTTCCCGAAGCGAGGGCCACCAATCTCTTGGCCCCTGGCTTCGCAGACCAGAGCGTCTCAGCAGATCACAGCTCGGCAGATGTTGAGACTTCTGGGTCATATGGCCTCCACAGTTCATGTGACTCCCATGGCTCGTCTTCACATGAGATCTGCTCAATGGACCCTAGCTTCCCGTGGTTCCAAGCCACCGGAAAATCTAGAGGATGTCATCCGCCTCTCCACCAGTTGCCGCACTTCACTGCTCTGGTGGACCATACGGACCAATTTGACCCTGGGACGTCCATTCCAAATTCCGCAGCCCACGAAAGTGCTGACGACGGATGCATCCCCGCCTGGGGTGGGGAGCCCATGTACGATGGGCTTCACACCCAGGGTCTGTGGTCCCTCCAGGAAAAGGATCTGCAGATCAACCTCCTGGAGCTCCGAGCGATTCTGGAACGCACTGAAGGCTTCAGAGATCGGCTGTCCTGCCAAATTATCCAAATTCGGACAGACAATCAGGTTGCAATGTATTACGTCACAAGCAGGGGGGCACCGGATCTCGCCCCCCTGTGTCAGGAAGCCGTCGGTATGTGGCGTTGGGCGTGTCGCTCGGCATGCTTCTCCAAGCCACGTACCTGGCAGGCGTAAACAACAGTCTGGGCCGACAGACTGAGCAGAGTCATGCAACCGCACGAGTGGTCGCTCCATTCCAGAGTGGTACGCAAGATCTTCCGAGAGTGGGGCACCCCCTCGGTTGGATCTTTCGCCTCTCAGACCACCACAAGCTGCCCTCTGTTCTGTTCCAGGCTTCAGACACACGGCAGGCTAGCGTCAGATGCCTTTTCTCCTTCATTGGGGGACCGGCCTCCTGTATGCTTATCCTCCCATACCTTTGGTGGGGAAGACCTTACTGAAGCTCAAGCAAGACCGCGGCACCATGATTCTGATAGCGCCCTTTTGGCCCCGTCAGATCTGGTTCCCTCTTCTTCTGGAGTTGTCCTCCGAAGAACCGTGGAGATTGGAGTGTTTTCCGACTCTCATTTCGCAGAACGACGGAGCGTTGCTGCACCCAACCTTCAATCCCTGGCTCTCACGGCCTGGATGTTGAGGGCGTAGACTTCGCTGCGTTGGGTCTGTCTGAGGGTGTCTCCCGGGTCTTGCTTGCCTCTAGGAAGGATTCCCTAAAAAGAGTTACTTTTTCAAGTGGAGGAGGTTTGTCGTTTGGTGTGAGAGCAAGGCCCTAGAACCTCGTTCTTGCCCTGCACAGAACCTGCTTGAATACCTTCTGCACTTATCAGAGTCTGGCCTCAAGACCAACTCAGTAAGGAATCACCTTAGTGCGATTAGTGCTTACCATTATCGTGTGGAAGGTAAAGCCATCTCTGGAGAGCCTTTAGTCGTTCGATTCATGAGAGGTTTGCTTTTGTCAAAGCCCCCTATCAAGCCTCCTACTGTGTCATGGGATCTCAACGTCGTCCTCACCCAGCTGATGAAACCTCCTTTTGAGCCACTGAATACCTGCCATCTGAGGTACTTGACCTGGAAGGTCATTTTCTTGGTGGCAGTTACTTCAGCTCGTAGGGTCAGTGAGCTTCAAGCCCTGGTAGCTCATGCTCCATATACCAAATTTCATCACAACAGAGTAGTGCTCCCGCACCCACCCAAAGTTCCTGCCGAAGGTGGTGTCGGAGTTCCATCTTAACCAGTCAATTGTCTTGCCAACATTCTTCCCCAGGCCGCATACCCGCCCTGCTGAACGTCAGTTGCACACATTGGACTGCAAGAGAGCATTGGCCGTTCTACTTGGAGCGGACACAGCCCAACAGACAGTCCCGCCCAATTGTTTATTTCTTTCGACCCTAACAGGCTAGGGGTCGCTGTCGGGAACACGCACCATCTCCAATTGGCTAGCAGACTGCTTTCCTTCACTTACGCCCAGGCTGGGCTGACTCTTGAGGGTCATGTCACGGCTCATCAGTGTCAGAGCCATGGCAGCGTCGGTGGCCCACTTGAAGTCAGCCACTATTGAAGAGATCTGCAAGGCTGCGACGTGGTCATCTGTCCACACATTCACATCTCATTACTGCCTCCAGCAGGATACCCGACGCGACAGTCGGTTCGGGCAGTCGGTGCTGCAGAATCTGTTTGGGGTGTAAATCCAACTCCACTCCCTCCAGGACCCGAATTTTATCCTGGTCAGGCTGCACTCTCAGTTAGTTGTTCTTCGTAGGTCAATTCTGTTGTTCCCTCGCCGTTGCGAGGTTCAATTGACCTGGGTTCTTGTTTTGAGTGAGCCTGAGAGCTAGGGATACCCCAGTCGTGAGAACAAGCAGCCTGCTTGTCCTCGGAGAAAGGGTATGATACATACCTGTAGCAGTTGTTCTCCGAGGACAGCAGGCTGATTGTTCTCACCTACCCCTCCCTCCTCCCCTTTGGAGTTGTGTGTTTCATCTTTTGCTAGTCATTCAACTGGCGGGAGCGGTCGCGCACGAGGGCGGGAAGACGGCCGCGCATGCGCGGTGGGCGTGCCCTGCGTGCCGACCGTCCCGCGAAGCTTTCTTCCGGTTGGTGGGGGCTGCCGCGGACGTCACCCAGTCGTGAGAACAATCAGCCTGCTGTCCTCGGAGAACAACTGCTACAGGTATGTATCATACCCTTTCTTAACATTTAGTGTGTGCTAAGCTTTAGTAAAAGGCCCTTAAGTTTTTTTTTTTTTTTATTTTGTGATTCATATTTTGGATATTTTTAGGTCATTTTTTGTAATTTAGGCTGAAATTTGTTATAGGTTTTAAAAAAGATTGTAATTTTTTTTATAATGTCCGTTTCTGGACTGTTTCAGGATAAAACAGGTTTATAATAACTTGAAATTAAATTCTTTGAAGAAAAGAATGGGAATGTTCAGGCAGCTGAAAAGATCTTGAAGAAGACCCATCGGCTACTGTAGGTGTAGACGATTATGCCGATGGATTGCGCAGTGGTGTGAGTCATGACAGTCCTGTGTTGAAGTCCTTTGCAGTGTTTTTTTTTATTCATTTTAAACAGTTACAAATATATGCTTCATTCTTGCAAAAAAAAAAAAAAAAAACACACACAACTTATAAAACAATAACACCATTGAAGTCCTTTGCAGTGTTGACGGTGCCACTGATGAAGCATTGATACTGTGCTGATGTTGCTATGTGGAGAATGAGTCCAATCAGAAGGAGGATCTGTGCTGTTTCATTAGTTTACGAACATATCTATTTCTAATCACATGGGATTGGTTTCTTCCACAGTTAACACTAGTATCAGTTGCTATCCCAACATGTTCTAAAGTTAAATCATGTCCAACTTTAGATGCCTTCTGGGTTATGGTGTACATAATGTATAAATGGCAGGTATGGTATCCTAGTTTCATCATCCATCTAACAACACCTAGAATGTAGAAAAATATTTTGGATGTTTATTTTATCTAAGGAACATTTTCAAGTTTTTAAAATTGGGGCATTTGTTACATCAGTTTCCACCTGTTCCAGTGGCCTCCAATTCAAATAGAACTGGCCTCTCTACTGAACAACAGCACATTAAGGGTACACTGGGTACATGGTAGAAAACCTATAAAAGATCCTAGCCATCTAGATTCTGTTATAGAATAGTAGTGCAACTGGGTATCAATGTGCCTAAAATTTAGGCACTTGCACTTAAGCATGCACACTTACACCAGCTCCATGGTTGCCATAAGTGTGGCAGAGATGTGTGTAAACTGTACAGTGTTCTGTAGTTATGCACATAAGTGGGAGCTCCCCCCCATGCTCCCATCTCTCCTTGCAAATATGTGTTACATAAGTGCTGTTCTGCAAATACATGCTTAGGTACTGCTGCCGGATTTGTGGGAGGAAGGGGATTGGAGGGAAGGGAGAGAGCTGCTGGATGTGGGAGGAAGAGGAGGAGGGGATGAATGGAAGGGAGAGAGTTGGAGGTGGGGGAAAAGGAGGAGGGGATCTGGATGGAAGGGAGAGAGCTACTGGACATGGGAGGGAGGGGCTGGGGAGCTGCTGGACAAGGGAGGAAGAAGGGACTGGAGGGAAGGGAGATAGCTGCAGGAGGAAGATAAGGAGGGGATGTGTGGATGGGAGGGAGAGAGCTGCTGGATGTGGGAGGGAGAGGGAAGGGGCTGGAGAGCTGCTGGACAAAGGAAGAGGAAGAAGGGATGGAGGGAAGGAAGGGAGGAGAGAGCTGCTGGACATGGGAGAAGAGGAGGAGTAGACTGGATGGGGGAGAGAGCTGCTGGTGGGAGGAAGAGGGGGAGGAGAACTGGAGGGAAGGGAGAGGACTACTGGTACAGCACAAGGAGGGAGGGAAGGGAAACAGAGATACCGACCAAGGAGATGAAGGAAAAGGGAACAATACTAAAGCTGCAGTGTGAGAGAGGAAGGGAGGGCGGGGTGGGTGGGCAGGCAGGGAATAAAGCAACCAACCAGGTGCTGGAAAGGGGAAGGAGTGAGAGGGAGAGAAGCTGGATTGGGTAGGGTCAGAGGGTAGAGATATTGGCACTGGGGACGAAGAGGGGGAGAAGGGACAGATTAGGGACACAGAGAAAGATACTAAACATGGAGGAAGTAGAGGTACAGAGATGGAAGAAGATGGATAGGGACATGGAGAGAGAGTAGAAATATCTAATGGACATGAGACCTTGGTGAGTGAGTTAAGAGAAGACAAAAGGATGTAGAAACCAGAGCCTGGGACCTACTGACTTGAAAAAATAAAATGAGCAGACAACAAAAGGTAGAAAAAAAGAATTGTATTCTGTTTTGTGACTAGAATATGTCAGATTTGAAATGTACATCCTGCTAGATATGGCAGGGCCCAAGCAGAAATTTGGGAGGGGACACAAAGCTTACTAACAGGCTGCACCTTCTTCAGCCAGCTGGCCTGGGGTTCTCTCTGGCTAGGGGCCAAACGCAGTTGCCCTAGTTGTACCTCCCCTAACATTGTCTCTTGCATGTGCTATCATATTTGCACAGTATAGGAGAACATGATGCATCTCTTTTTTCTCTGTGCTGTGCTAAATGCAAGGTCTGGCCTCTTGGATTTTGATTTATTTGTTTATGGTTTGTGGTCACTTATTCGTATTTGGCATTTGTGTTCCATGTGTGTGACAAAGTATTCTGTTAGCATCAATTTTCTGTAGTAATCTGGCCTGTTCAGTTTTCTTGATAGATGATTTGATATTTTAGGGCCCACGGTAATATTTAGGGCATATTTTGGGGAAGCATATGTGTGTTGGAGGACTGTGGCTCAGTGGAGGATGAAGAGTGCACCCTCTTATATTTCCCCTTGCTCTCAATGTGGCCTGTAGACACTGAGGCCAGCACTGCTACTCCCATTGAAGTTATTGGGCGTGGGGTAGGTGTGCGGTAGGTGTGGGCAGGGCATATCAGGTGGCAGGTGTTTCTCTAGTGCCCATCCATCCAACCTGTTGGCCCACCAAAAATTGCCTTCTGGCTATACCACTGCATCTAAGGAAAGGATCTAGATGTCATTGTAGAAAATACATTAAGGGCCCTGTTTACAAAGGTGCACTAGTGTTTTTAGCACGTGCTAAATGCTGGAGACACCCATATATTCCTATGGGTGTCTCTAGCATTTAATGCAGATTGGTAAACGGGGCTCTAACATTTTTGGCTCAGTATGAGGCCCAAAAAGCAAACAGAATGATAGCAATAATTAAGAAAGGAATGCAGAATAGATTGAATATTGTAATACTATATAGAAGGGAGACCCATAAAGAGGTGGAATAGATTCCCTATGAGGAAAGGCTAAATAAGCTAGGGCTTTTCAGCTTGGAGATAAGAGTGCTGAGAGAGAGAGAGATCTATGAAAGCAAGAATGGCGTGGAATAGGTAAACATGAATTGGTTGTTTACTCCTCCAAACAGTGCAAATCCATTAAATTACTGAGTAGTTTTTAAAACAAATTGGAGAAAATATTTTTTTCACTAGATGTATAAACACTTAAACTTTCTAATTCATTCCTGAAGGATGTGAGAAAAAGTCCATAAACCATTATTAACCAGGCAGACTTGAGGAAACCACTGCTTGTTCCTGGGGGTAAGCAGCATGGAATCTAATCTAATCCAAAGCATTTTTGTATCACAGAATCTTGTGGTCCTAAGCGGTTTACAAAGTAACAAAAACTTTACAAAGTAAAAACAGCTTACATACAATAGGGTTGAAAAAATTACTCCTTAAAAATTCTGTAAAAAGGTAGGTCTTCAATTTCTTGCTGAAAGAAAAATAAGAGCAATTGCACCTTAATAGGTAGTGTGTTCCAAAGCGACACACAAAAACGCTTTCCAATATTTGTTATACTTTAGACCAACAATAGAAGGATAGATCCTGCCAGGTACTTGTGATCTGACTTTGGTCACTGTTGGAAACAAGATACTGGGTTTGATGAATATTGGTCTGATGCATTATGGAAGTTTATAGTTTTATGTGCTGCTGTGCCAAAGATGTCTTGTGGCAGCAACTTCCCTGATTGTCTTTTGATGCTCTTCTCCTAGTTGTAAAGTTACTATTGTATCCAAGTGGTTCTGGAGGTAAGAACATACTGTATTTTTCGGACTATAAGATGCACCGGACCATAAGACGCACCTAGGTTTTAGAGGAGGGAAATAGGAAAATTTTTTTTTTCCTTTTTCCCTCCTCTAAAACCTAGGTGCTCCGGTGCGTCTTGTCCGAATCCTTCCCTCCGAGTTCGGGATCGCCGTCAGGGTTACCTCCTCCCCCCCCCCCCGGCCCTGTCACCACTTCTCCCCTTACTCACGCGATCTTCCCTGGTGGTCTAGTGCCGTTGGGGCAGGAAAGAGCCCCCTCTTTCCTTCCCAGCGCACTGCTCTCCATCCTCCTGTATGCATTGCTGCCTGACGGTCTCGGCGAGATTCAAAATGGCCGCCGAGAATTGAAGTTTTGGTGGCCATTTTGAATCTCGCCGAGACCGTCAGGCTGCATACAGGAGGATGGAGAGCAGCGCGCTGGGCGAGAAAGAGGGGGCACTTTCCTGCCCCAACGTCACTAGACCACCAGGGAAGATCGCGTGAGTAGGGAGAAGTGGTGACAGGGCCGGGGGGGGGGGGGGGGGAGGAGGTAACCCTGATGGCGATCCCGAACTCGGAGGGCGGGCGGCCTTCCAGCCAGCCAAATCTACCTTCGGACTATAAGACGCACCCCCCATTTTCCTCCCAAATTTGGGGGGAAAAAAGTGTGTCTTATAGTCCAAAAATACGGTAAGCACGCCATACTGGGAAAAGACCAAGGGTCTATGAAGCTCAGCATCCTGTCTCCAACAGTGGCCAATCCAGGCCTCAAGAACCTGGCACCACAAGTCAGAGAGATACTAGAGCTGCAGGAAGTCTTTTTATCATTTTCTTAAGGATTCTATTTGGTGATAGGATTATACTATTGCATCTGAACAACAGTCACCACTGGCTGCCATGTTTACTTTCCAAGAAAGAGGAAGGTGGTTACGTTCCCTTGTTTCAACTTCCAGAAGTTAGCTTGCAAATATTCCTTATTTCTTTCCTCACCCAGCAAATTCAGCAACTTCAGCAGCCAGCCAAGCAGCACTGAGGGGCCTTTTTACTAAGCTGCAGTAGGGTGTGAATAGCATGCGCCAAATTGACGCTACCACCGAGGTAGTGTGGGCACACGGCAGTATATGTATTATGTTACAAATTTATGGTCAGCATGTGCATAATTGTTGATGGCTACTTTGTATTTTGCCTTTTCACAAGTTTTATATGCTGAAACACAATGATGATTTAGTTTAAAGCTCTGGAGGCAAGTGATTGATGAAATTGAAAGGAGTTTGTATTTCAAATAACTTTGGGCTATAAGAGATCCAATAGCTCATTCTTAATTTTATCTGATGCCTCCAGGCTTTTTTTTTTCCTTTTAGAAGTTGTTTGTTTATTTTTTCTGCCACTTTAGCTCTACTCCCTTTTTTGCATTGTTTGATATTTATATTTTTGGGAGGGAAATGGGACTTGATATACCGCCTTCTGAGGTTTTTGCAACTACATTCAAAGAAGTTTACATATATTCAGGTACTTATTTTGTACCAGGGGCAATGGAGGGGTTAAGTGACTTGCCCAGAGTCACAAGGAGCTGCAGTGGGAATCGAACTCAAGATCAAAGTCCACTACACTAACCACTAGGCTACTCGACAAGTATGACTCTTTGTTTCTCCCCCCCCCCCCCCCCCCTTTTTCCTTATACTATTTGGGCTTGTGCCAGGTACTTGTGACCTGAATTGGCCACTGTTGAAAACGGGATACTGGGCTAGATGGGTCATTGGTCTGACCCAGTATGGCTGTTCTTATGTTCTTATGAATATCAACCAGCAAGTATTTAATGCCTTTTAATAAATATACCTGTATGTTATAATATTGTACTTTCAACATTTTGTTCCTAGTAGTTAGGAAAATATATTTTGATCTATCCCTTTTATCCAATTTCAATTTCAGAACAAGCATGTTTAAGCCATATCACATATGGCATTTGTCTGAATTGTTTCAATCCACTGCAGAAAAACATACTGTGGTTTTATAAACTAGGCAGTCTGCACCGGGCTCATGCCAAGGTGCTAGATATGTTTGGTAAACCTTCAATCTTCCATCTCCCCCTAATTAACATTCATATCTCCTCTTGATATTTGGTGAAAACCTCAGCAAACATGATGATTCCACCATCATCTCTCCTAGAATGATTCTGCAGTCACTGCTCTAGATGATTGAGGGGGCAACAACCCCCTAATCCCTGCAGTATAGAGCTGTTCAAAACAAGTACGTCTGATTAACATAGATGTCACTGGGAGCAGCTGTAAATCCCAATGTTGATCTCAGAGGGCAAAATGTGTATTACCCTTTTGAATGGTGAATGCATGTGTATTTTTTAGCACCACTATAGTTACACCACCCAAAATACGCCCAGACCGTGCTGCCTTGTCATATGTATGTATTCACAATTTGAGATTTAAACATCTAAATGCTGATTTAATGCACAATTAAATTGCGGGTAGGGCTTCTAAGATAACTGCCTTTATGCATTTATTGATGTGTTCTTAATACATACATTAGACACTGTGATAGGATCGCTGAAGCATACATGTGTTATGCATATATATAACACTCATTTAAAGGAGGAAAAAAATCTCATACTACTGTGGCAATATATATTACAACACACCGCTCTTTCTGCAGCTCTTTTTTGCCTGCAGCGAAAAAGTAATCATGGACCAAAAACCTCAAAAATGTTAGCAAAATGATTATTCACGTAATCAAACACTACTCGGCAAAAATACATCACTAAATGTTGAAAATTAAACTTAACTGAGTAGTGCAGTGTTCGTGTGAGGCATGGCTCCACCCCAGCTGTATAGCTCAAAACAATATGGTCCCGACGGACCTGTTTCGCGTTAGCTTCATCAGGAAACCCACTGGTGGTAGCACTGATATACTAGATAGAGAAAGCAAGCATTAAAAGACATGAACACAATGGATCAGGTGCTAGCGAAGGTGGATTATTGCTGTTTAATGGATAAACTCACGGCCTTAATGCGAGGAGGAAGGGTGAGGTTCCTTAAAACATGGGCTCCCTATTTGGAATGGCGGGGTCTATCAATGTCCTAGGTGTAAGAAGGGGCACTTCTAGAGTTGTGTAAGGTTTAGGTGTACCTGAGTGGTTTGGAGGGGGAGAGGGGGGAGACAGGTACTATTGCAGATGTGTATCTTTGTTGAAAATATGATAATGCTGTAATCTGGGTTTATGTATTTTTCTGAAAATGTTAATAAAAATATTTAAAAAGATTAAAAAAAAAAAGACATGAACACAAAACCTGAAAAACAAAAAGCAGAGCATTGTGGACTAACTCTAGCCTGCTGGAGAGTAGTTGCTCCCCTGTTGATCACAAGCAAAAAACGGGAACAACACGGCGGCCATGTTTAAAAAGACCTGCCAACCTGGATTACCTAATCAGCACAAAAAACATCATCAGCAAACATCGCGCATAATCACTAAATTAGTGCCAAAAATGTATATATCAAAATTATATCCACAAAAAATGTATATACAAAACAACATAATATATACAAAAAAAATCATCGCATCTGAAACCTCAGCCTCCAGTTCAAAGGACATCCAGATTAGAAAAACACAGCCCAATGCACAGTAGAATTCAACCCATAGGGTTCCAAAGACTATAAATGAAAAATCCAATGTTGTTCCAATTGCAGCAGTCTTCTATTACGATCTCCTCTCCTGATGTGGTCACCCAGCACCGGAGTGACTCAAACACATGATGTAATTCCCTGCAGTGGGTGACCAAAGGAGCTCCTAGGTTTGTTATTAGTCACACGAGATTTGTGTTCACTCAAACGAGTGGATAACTTTCCTTCTCTTTTACCAATGTAAAATTTTCCACAAGACATTGCACAATATACACCACTTGATCAGACTTGCACATGGTGCTATGTTTCAGCTTGTACACTTTACCATCAACAGGATTGATGAATTCGGTGCATTCACGTGTCATTGCACAATATGTACAGGCACCACATTTCAAGTAACCACCTGACTCAGTAGGGAACCATTTGACCACATCTTCTGGACACAATATTTCTTTTAAGTTCTGATCCCTGGAAAAGGCAAGCAGGAATCTTTAAATAGACTGTGAGACTGAATGATGTTCCAATCCTGTGGGATATCTTAACTACCTCTTCCCCTCCCATCTTGTAGCGTAAGATGAAAGTTTCACAAGGATCCTCTAATGAAGGACATCTCTCAGAAAGTAGTAAATCCCTATTATTGTAACGGGCCCTAGTGTATGATCTCTTCAACCACGCTGTTTGAGAGACTCAGCCAGTTCCTTGGCCCTGTTGCTTGAAGTCACTCATGCATACAGATCCTCCGGTAACGCAAAAACTGCGAATATGGTAAATTGTTCTTCAAAGACTGGGGATGGCAACTCTTATATTGCAATAGGGAATTCCTATCAGTCAGGTTCGGGAAAACATGAGTATAAAATGCCCCATTACTGACATTAATCATGACATCCAAAAAAATGAATGCTTCTGTCAGAAGCTTCATGGGTGAATTGTATGGCTGGATTTCGAGTATTCAGCCAATTTACAAATGTGTTGAGCTGAAGTAACTCCCCTCTCCACAACAGGAAAATATAATCTATAAACCGTTTCCACAAAAGGATGGAATCATTGAAAGGGGAATCGATGAGCCATGTATTTCAAAATTAGCCATGAACAAGTTTGCAATTGAGGGGGGCAAAAGACGTCCCCATCACTACCCCTGAAATTTGCATGTAAAAATCATTTGAAACAAAAAAAAAGTTTTTACTCAAGCTAATTCTGTTAATTCTAACAAAAATTCAGTGGGGACATCCATAGGTCTCTGGCGAGAATCAAGAACTGTTTTCACTACTTCCAAGGCCTGTTCCTTTGGGATGGAGGTATATAGAGATTTTATATCCAACGTAACCATAAAAATGGTCCTTATCGATTGTAATTCCATCCAATATCTGCAGGAATGTGTGGTGTCTTTCACAAAGGACGGGGACAAGAGAACAAAAAGTTTTAAAAAGTGGTCAACAAAAATAGAAAGAGGTTCCAATAAAGACCCATGCAGGGACAAAATAGGACCACCAGTGGTTTATCAAGGCTTTTATGTAATTTAGGTAAAATATAATACTGGAGTCTGTGGATGTTGAGAATTGAGAAACCGCCATTCTTTTTTGGTTTAAAAACCTTGCTCCAGGGCTTCTGAAGACAGGACTTTTATCTCTTCCTGTAACTCCTCTGTTGGATCACACGACAGTTATTTATAGATGTTTACTGCCGATAGCTGAGACAAAACTTCCGCTACATACATCTCCTTGTCAAGAAACACCACTGCTTCACCTTTGTTGGCCTTTTTGATGACAACCTTATCTTCTAATTGGAACTTCTTTAGGAACCCTCATTCTTCACTTGTCAAATTGTCCCCGCTCCAACTCTGAGAGTTGGTGAATCCTCCAACCTCCCATAAGAGCACTTCCTTAAAAATTTTCACTATAGGGTCCAAGTGGAATGGGACTGGATGTGAGATCCATCATAGTAAACATCTCTAGAAGAAAAATAATCTTTAACTGCAATTGGTGAATGAACCTTTCCAGGTCAATATGGAACGGGAATAAATCAAATCTTGACAATGGCACAAATGACAACCCTTTGTAAGTAAGCTGTTGTCAGCTGAAGTCAACTCAAGAGAGGACAAGTTCATCACTGCTGGAACTGTTGGAACTGTCTTTGGGACCAGGTCTGTGGGCGGGGGGGGGGGGGCAGTGTTCCCCCCTCTTCTTCTGCGGGAACTTCTTCCTCATCCTCTGCATTGTCATTCTTCTAAAAATCATTCTGATCATTGCCGGAGGAAGAACTGTCACCCAAAATGCCTTCAAAGGACCCCTGCAGGTGCTTACAGTCCCGCTGGCCCCCGAGTCCTTACTCATCCATGGATAGACACGATTCTCAGCATAGTCCTTCGCATCTCTCTCAAATGTCTTCAATTTAACCTTCCTAATGGTTTCTCGAAATTGGCTCAGAGATTCTTTTATTTATCATGCTGTTTCTCAAAATCAGATAAGGAACACTTCTCCTTCAACTGTTGAGGTCAGCGTCCAAAGATGTCTTCTCAGCCTCAAGTAGCATCTTATTTTTTTCTATAATCTAAAGCATCAAATCAAGGGAGCATTTATTCAGAATTATGTTCCATCTGTTGATAAACTGCTCATCATCCTTGAAAATCTGCAGTACTTTCTGGATCCTCATGTCCCTAGGGATGCATTCAGCCTTGCAGTATTCTATAAGGCCAGCGCTGTTTAATTCCAACCTTTAGTTTTGAGCTATACAACTGGGGTGGAGCCATGCATCACACGAACGCTGAACTACTCAGATAAGTTTAATTCTCAATATTTAGTGATGTGTTTTTGCTGAGTAGTGCTTGATTACGTGAATAACCACTTTTTCTAACATTTTGGCCAATCCAGGTTACAAGAACCTGGCAAGATCCCAAAACAGTGCAATACATTTTATGCCACTTATCCTAGAAATAAACAGTGGATTTTCCCCAAGTTCATTTTATTATTTATTCGTTCTTGTATCCCATATTATCTAAAAACAAGTTTCGGTTCAATGTGGCTTACAATTATCAATTGGAAGATGTTACATTCTTTTGTCGTCTGTCCTTTTGTTCCATGCTCGTTCTAACCTTCTAACTTGTGTTTTTAGTTTTTTCAGTTCTTCACTGAACCAAGGTATTGAGTTCTTTCTATGTGAGGTTCTGGTTTGAAGAAGTGCTATGTTGTATAATATGCTTCTGCATCTATTGTCCCATTCTTGAAGAAATTGTTATGAATCCGTTGATGATGTCCATTCGTTATTATAGAATTGTTGCCAGAATGTTAATGGGTCTATTTTACCTCTCGTGGTATAAGTTAATCGTTCTTGTTTGTGGTGTAGATCTTTTATACGCCATTGAAGGGAAAGGTTTGCTTTGTAGTGGTCGGACCATGGTATTGCTGTCCACTTTCTATCTGTTAGCACAAAATTTAGGTCTGAGGAGAATTTGTATGTAATGATGTCTAGTGTGTTCCTTTAGTGTGAGTTGGCTGCATGTTTGGCCAATGACGTTCCTACAGTTGGAAAAGATCCCTGCATTCACACACGTTTCGTGAGTTTCAAATCCTCAAGATGAAGGTTGATATCCCCCACTATAAGGAGATTGGAGATAGAAACACATGTGTTCGATATAAAATCCATGAAGTGTGTTTGGCAATCCTGCCAGTTACCTGGTGGCCTATAAAACAGCACTACGTTTAGGTGGTCATGAAGTGTTAGATCATTGATTCTAACTGAGACAATTTCAAGTTGGGGAAGTATGGATTTGGTTATCGCTGTAATGATGAAGTGGGATTTGTAGATTATAGCTATCCCTCCTCCTCTTTTCCCATTCCTTGTCCAGTGGGTAATACTGTAGCGTGGGGGGGCATAGATCTAAGATTATGGGGTCTTAAGGTCATAAATCCAGGTTTCACTTATGAATAAAAGATCTAGGTTGTTGTGATCCAGTCTGTTATTGTCCTGCTTTGTTAACTACTGATCTAGCATTTATATAACCCAGTTGGATCAATTGGTAGGGTTTGGTTGGGGACGAAGAGTGTGTTAATTTTTATTAGTTGTCTATCCTCTTGGTATCTGGGTTTGTTGTTTAACCTATGAGCCAGATAAAGCAGTCTAGTAGATTTGACTAAACGATAAACACCAGTTAGATAACACTAAATAAGATCTCTGAATAATATTATCATTGCCAGCTGCTTTTTCTATTATTCTTTGCTGTACAGCTGGAAGTATATTGGGACAAGTCTATAACCTATTGCCTACAATTACACACCAGGCAAGCACGTTGTTAGAAGCCTGTTCTATAAAGGAATGTAAGTCACCTACTTTGCTATATAGGATACTATCTAGGTAGGTATTAACGTGCTTAACAGGTAGGTGTAAGCATCTATGGGGTCCTTTTATCAAGCTGTGGTAAAAAGGGCCCTGTGCTAGAAGCGGGGGCTGTTTTTACCATGTGCTGCGGCCCTTTTTACCACAGTGGGTAAAAAGGTCAGAAATGCTATGGCCATGTGGTAAGATTTTTCTTACCGCTGGCCATGTGAGGGGGAGCACTTAATGCCACCCACTGAGGTGGCATTAAGGACTGCCATGCTAACCTGGTGGTAACTGGGTAGTGCATGGTGCTGCCTGATTACCACTAGGTTAGCACCGCGCTGGAAAATAGCTAGCTATTTTCCTGTAGCATAGCAAATGGTGCACACCGGGGCTGGAACTACTGCCGGTGCCTGCGTTCGGCCAGCAGTAGTTCCAAATTAGCGTGTGGTAAGTCCGTGTTGTGCTTACCGCTGCTCTGTAAAAGGGCCCCTAAGTGCGACAGGTTCAGAGGTTACTCTCAGTACTCTGTAAGTTATTCAGATAAGTTGGAGCCCTCCCTATGTACTGTCCATGATCTATCCCTGTGTATGCCTGTCAGTCTGACCTCCGGTGGTGAGTAAGCTAATGGAAATGCTTCTAAAGAGGAGGATTGTGACATTCCTTGAACTACATGGAATGCGGGTCCCGAGCCAGTATGGCTTCACTAGTGGCAGGTCGTGTCAGACGAATCTGACTGTCTTCGACTGGGTGACCAAACAGTTGGATGAGGGAGGGGCACTTGATGTGGTATTCTTGGGATTTCAGCAAAGCCTTTGACACGGTTCTGCAACAGGTGACTGATAAATAAATGAGTGCCCTCGGTGTGGGACCTCAGTAACTGATTGGGGTAAAAATTGGTTGAATGGTAGGAGACAGAGGGTGATGGTAAATGGAAGCTAGCGCTGAAGAAAGGATGTCGTCAGGTGGAGTACCGCAGGGATCGGTTCAAGGGACCGGCTCTCTTTAACGTCTTTGTGAGTCCAGCTCCTGATTGCCACTCCTCCAAGTCTGCATCAAGACTCAAGAGAACAGACTCATTCTCTGAGAGCTAGGGGCTCTTTGCATCAAGCACACACATATGACCTCTCACCAACTGGAAGATAATCCATACATGTGACACTCAATGCAAAAGACTGGATAGAAACCCCTCTCGTTGCTCTCCTTTAGAAGACCTCCCTTCTCCAAGGTAGCACAGTGGTATATCATGACTGTGTATGAGGTTTATTCCTGTCATGGTACATTCAAAACAAACTCATTTGTAGACACTATCCTCCCTCTCCTTCTCTGCACATATTCAACAGACTGCTAAAACCTGTCGTTTCTTTCTCTATAATATCAGCAAAATTTGCCCCTTTCCTTTCTGAGCACACTACCAGAACCTCATCCACGCTCTTATAACTTCTCGCTTAGACTATTGCAACTTGCTTCTCACAGGTCTTCTACTTAGCCATCTCTCTCCTCTTCAATCTGTTCAAAATTCTACTGCACGACTAATATTCCACCAGTGTCGTTATGCTCATATTAGCCCTCTCCTCAAGTCACTTAACTGGCTTCCTATCCGTTTCCGCATACAGTTCAAACTCCTCTTATTGACCTATAAGTGCATTCCCTCTGCAGCTCCTCAGTACCTCTCCACTCTCATCTCTCCCTACATTCCTCCCCGGGAACTCCGTTCACTGGGTAAATCTCTCTTATCTGCACCCTTCTCCCCCACTGCTAACTTCAGACTCCGTCCTTTTATCTTGCTGCACCATATGCCTGGAATAGACTTCCTGAGCCGGTACGTCAAGCTCCATCTCTGACCGTCTTCAAATCTAAGCTAAAAGCCCACCTTTTTATGCTGCTTTTCAACTCCTAACCCTTGTTCAGAACCCTTATTTTATCATCCTCACTTTAATATTCCCATTCTCTTGTTTGTCCTGTTTGTCTGTCCTAATTAGATTGTAAGCTCTTCGAGCAGGGACTGTCTCTTCATGTTCAAGTGTACAGCGCTGCGTACGTCTAGTAGCGCTATAGAAATGATAAGTAGTAGTAGTGATATTGCGGAAGGGCTGTCTGGTAAGGTTTGTCTCTTTGCGGATGATACTAAACTCTGCAACAGGGTGGACACGCTGGAGGGTGTGAGTGACATGAAGAAGGACCTAGAGAAGCTAGAGGAATGGACCGATATTTGGCAACCAAGGTTTAATCCCAAAAAATGCAGGGTCATGCACTTGGGTCACAAAAATCCAAGGGAACGATACAGTATAGAAGGTGTAGTGCTTCAGTGTGCGAAGGAAGAGCGGGACTTGGGGGTGATTGTGTCTGACGACCTTAAAGCTTTCAAACAGGTAGAAAAAGCGACGGCCAAAGCCAGAAGGATGCTTGGGTGCATAAAGAGAGGCATGACCAGCAGGAAAAAGGAGGTGATAGTGCAGTTGTATAAGTCTCTGGTGAGGCCTCATTTGGAGTACTGCGTGCAGTTCTGGAGACCTGCACCTACGGAAAGATATAACAGGATGGGGTTGGTCCAGAGGGTGGCTCATGAAATTAGTAAGCGGTCTTGAATGCAAAAATTATAGGGACAGGCTTATGACCTCAACATGTATACGCTGGAAGAGAGAAGACATGATAGAAATGTTTAAATATCTCAAAGGCATTTATGTACAGGAAGAGAGCCTTTTTTCAAATGAAGGAGAGCTCTGGAATGAGGGGGGCATATGACAAGATTAAGAGGGAATAGACTTAGGAGTAACCTAAGGAAATATTATTCACAGAAAGGGTGGTGAAGGCGTGGAATGGCCTCCCGGTGGAGGTGGTGGAGTCGAGGACTGTTCCAGAATTTAAAAAGGCATGGATAAGCATGTGGGATCGCTTAGGAACAGGAAGAATTAAGGGGTTACAGAGGATGGGCAGACTGGATGGTCATGTGACCTTATCTGCCGTCATGATTCTATGCCCCCCCTTGCAAATATGCCCATGTAAATTAAGTGGGCATTTGCAACGTAGTGCTAAGGCATATACACCTATGTATGTACCTATATGCTAAGGTTCTAAACATTTATGCACATAACTCATGTGTAAATGCTACTGTTTTAGTTTATACAATTGGCCCCAATAAGAGTTTTGCAGGTGGTCCTTCACTGCTGCAATAAATTGTTTCCATAGATCCTGTTTATGTAGTTCATTCATCATAGAATTTGTACAAGGAAGAGGTGCAGGACTAATTTCGTTTTCACCTTTGCTGTTCTTTTAATTGATTTTGGGAGTTTGCTCAAGATGACCGACATGGCTGGAGGTGCTCCTAGTGCTGGGTTTGGACTTTTGCATGCAATTTTATAAAATGGGCATATGCACAGGAAATAAATTGGGAAAGTTTTGCTACTTCAGAATAAGTGTAACTTTATGCAGGAGATTTCTCATGGGAGCGGGGAGACAGGGAGTTAAATGTACATATGTTCCCTTTTATAACTATGTGCACTTGTCAAACAAATTAGGATGCCTGTAATAAAATTACCTTCCAGGTGCCATTTTGTTCATAACTGGTTATCACTATCTTACCTTCTGGTGAAATTCTGCAATTCTGGCAAAGCTTTGGCTTTATCTTCATCTACCATTCTTGTAAATCCTTTCAAGAGAAACCAGGAACATCACAATGCCAGAATAACCTATTGAAACAGCTCTAAATTAAGCCCAAGAGCAGTCAGCCCGTACAGGCTCTGAAGTACTGAAATGCCAGCCAACCAGCCAACCGCCAAGCAAACATAGTAGGTATTAAGAGATGCAGTCTGCCATGCCCTCTGGGAATTTAGCCAGCACTGATGAAAAAGATAACCATTCTAAGCACTCTGAAAAAGCCTCTTAAAACAATCAACTAATTGCTGATCTCCTGCCTGATCTTCCACAACTGTATCTGAGAATGAGAAAAGAGATCACAACCTAGGAGAGGCAGTCTTTTCTCTATTACACAGTGTTTGGTTCCTTATTCACAAGGAACCAAACACTGGGGAAATGCACAACATCTACTGAAGTGGCAAGCCACTCCTGTAGCACAGTTCATCTATTATTTATTATTATTTATTATTATTTGTTACATTTGTATCCCACATTTTCCCCACCTATTTGCAGGCTCATGTGGCTTACATAATACCTTAGAGGCGATCACCATTTCCGGTAGTGAAACAATACAGAGAGTTGGTTTGTGGACGAATAAGGTTCATGTGTTATAGACACATTGGGGAATCGTAGGGAGGAAGAGTTGTGTAGAGTCTATTACGAGCTTTGGTTTGTTTTGTTGTGTTGCGAGGTTTAGGCACTTAGGTTGGGTCGGTTGGGTAGGCCTTTTTTGAACAGGTTGGTTTTTAATAATTTCCGGAAGTTCAGGTGGTCATACATTGTTTCACGGCTTTTGGTAGTGCGTTCCATAGTTGTGTGCTTATGTAGGAGAAGCTGGATGCATAGGTTTGATTTGTATTTCAGTCCTTTACAGCTTAGGTAGTGGAGGTTTAGGTATGTTCGTGTTGATCTGATTGTGTTTCTTCTTGGTAGGTCTATGAGGTCTGTCATGTATCCCGGGGCTTCACCGTAGATCATTTATGGACCAAGGTGCAGATTTTGAAAGCGATACGTTCTTTGATTGGTAGCCAGTGTAGTTTTTCTCTGAGGGGTTTTAGCGCTTTCGAATCGTGGTTTTCCAAATATAAGCCTGTCTGCTGTATTTTGAGTGGTCTGAAGTTTCTTTATGAGTTGTTCTTTGCATCCTGCATAGATTCCATTGCAGCAATCTGCATGGCTTAGTACCACTGATTGTATCAGGCTGCAAAATGTTTCCCTTGGGAAGAAAGATTTCATGCGTTTGAGTTTCCACATTGAGTTGAACATTTTCTTAGTTGTAGATTTAACTTGGCTCTGAAGTGTAAGGTTACGGTTGATAGTAACACCGAGGATTTTCAGGCTGTTTGCGATAGGGAGGGTGTAGTCTGTGGTGTTTATATTAGTGGGTTTGTTCGTGTTGTGTTAGGATGAGAGGATGAGGCAGTGTGTTTTATCTGTATTGAGTTTTAGTTGAAATGTGTTTACCCATGAGTCCATAATGTTTAGGCTGAGTTTGATTTCGTTGGTGATTTCTGCCAGGTCATTTTGTATGGTATATATATTGTGACATTGTCTGCATAGATGAATGGGTTGAGGCCATGGTTGGATAAGGGACTTGACTAGTGGTGTCGTCATTAGGTTGAAGAGGGTCGGTGATTGTGGTGATCATTGAGGTACTCCGCAGTCGCCTTTCCACGGTGATGAAATGTTTGAGTTTGATTTCACTTGGTACGTTCTAGTGGTTAGGAAACCCTTGATCCAACTAAGTATGTTTCCACCAATACCGAAGTAGTCTAGGAGTCTTAGTAGTAGGTTATGGTTTACCATGTCGAATGCACTGGACATGTCGAATTGAAGGAGGAGTATGCTGAGAGGCATGAACCTTGGAGGCCAGTGAGACAAGATATTCCACTTTCATCTCCAGGAGGTAGGCTCGAACGCTCTGTTATTGAGCAGGGCTCCTATGAACTCCAATGGCTGGACAGGATGTACATGGGACAGGGTAGTTTAAAACGAACCCTAGTAGCTCTAGTACTTGAATAGTCATTCGCATGGACTCCCGAGCACCGTCTTTTGAGGTACTCTTCACCAGCCAATCGTCAAGATATAGGAACACATGGACTCCCGGTCTGCTTAAACGATGCTACAACTACTGCTAGACATTCATGAGACCCTGGGAGCTGATGCGAGGCCAAAAAGGAACACGCGGTACTGGTAGTGATGCATTCCCAGTCGAAATCGAAGATACTTCCAGTGGGCTGGAAGTATGAGGATGCAAGTATATGCATCCTTTAAATCCAGAGAGCATAGCCAATCGTTCTTCTGTATCATTGGGAGAATGGTGCCCAGGGAAACCATCCTGAACTGTTCTCGGACTAGAAATCTGTTCAGGACCCTTAGGTCTAGGGTGGGACGCATCCCCCCTGTCTTCCTCTGAACATGGAAGTACCAGAATAGAATCCCTGCCCTTCCTTCCCCTGGTGGAACGGGTTTGACCGCATAGGCCTTTAGAAGGGTGGAGAGTTCCTATGCCTGTGCTGAGAGCTGAATGAATGAGCTCCTCGGTGGGCAATTTGGATGTTTGAGATGCCAATTAAGGGCACATCCAAGTCGGAATATTTGAATACTACTAAATAGCCCACCAGTCGGAGATTATAAGACGCCATCTTTGGTGAAAAACGTTAGCCTCCCCCCCCCCCCCCCCCCTCAACTGGCAAGTCATCCAGGGCTGGACACTTTTACTGTGGCTGTGCTCTGCTGGAGCCAGTCAAAAGCTCGTCCTTTGCTTTGACTGGGGAGCAGCAGGGGCCTTAGGCACATGCTGTTTGACGTGAACGAGCGCTGGGGCTGAGCCTGAGTAGGCTGGCGAGCTGAAAGAGTTACCTATGCCTAGAATAGTATAGGGACCACTCTTTGGCTTGCCAAAAACCTTCCTAGCTGAGGAGGTGGATGCAGAAGGTGTCCGGCAGGAGAGCGATGAGATTGTATTAGTAACTTCTTGATTTGGTCAGTGACCTCATCAATCTTCGTTCCAAAAAAGGTTCTCCAGCAAGGAGCATCTGCCAACTGCTGCTGAACACAGCGTTCCAAGTCAGAAACATGAGCCTTGAGAGTCTGCGCATTGCTATATTTTGAGTAGAGATCCTGGGGTACCACATAAAAAGTGTTGTAAGTGCCCCTGGCCAAGAACTTTGACATGCCTATTGCTGCCTTGACCAACTGGCGAAAAGGCTCGGCCTGCTCCAGAGGGAGAAATTCACCAAGTACGACAACTGTTGTACCGAGTTTTGCAAGTAGATGCTCATGAATAGCTGGTAGGATTGTATATGGGAGATGAGCATTGAAGCCTGGTACATCTTCCTCCCAGAAGAATTCAGGGTTCTAGCTTCTCTGCCTGGGGGCGCCGAGGCATAGTCCCTAGTATTCCTGGCTCTTTTGACACCAGACTGCACTCCATGGAATCATGAGGCAACTGAGGCCTAACAAAACCAGGTTCACTGGGTGTCAATCTTCTGGGCATGACAGAGACCGAAAGAAGGGACTCCCACTTCCTGACAAGGACTTCCTTGAGTACCTTGTGGAGAGGGGCAATAACAGCCACTTTTGGAGGAGATGTGTAGTCCAGAAGCTTCTTGGCCCTGGGCTCATCCTCCACTTCCAAAGAAAACAGAATGGCATCAGCCATTTCCTTAACAAAAGATCGAAATGAAAGGCTCTCTGGTGGAGACCGTCTCCTTTCAGGTGGAGGGGAGGGTTCAGAGGGGATCCCATAAGACTCATCTGAGAAGTATCTGGGATCCTCCTCTGAAGACCATGAGTGCACTCCTTGGTGTCAGACAGTATCTCCCTATGGGATTGCCAAGACTGAACCTGACTCGATGCCGAGGACCATCTCCCTGAGAGTGGCGTTGAGAAGCGGCTCCTGTCTTGACTCTGGCAGTTTTCTTCCACAGACGTCAAGGGGGGGGGTGCAGGCTTGGGTGGCAGTCGACATGCACACCACTGCATGAGGCCATCCAGCAGCTCTGGAAGAAAGGCCCGGATGTGCTCATCGAGGGCTGACACTGGGAAAGCTAGGGTGCCAGTTGAGGTGCAGGCTGCAGAACTGCCAGGGTCGATGCGAGAGCAGGATCTCGGCTGCTTGGAGACAGGTGCATCGGCACCTGTATGGAGGGACAGTGATCTTCCCGGCGCTGACGCTTCTCAGGTGCTGAATCCTTCGATGCCCTGGAACTCCCAGCACCATGTGTTGAGAGTGACTGATGACGATGCTTTTTGGCTTTCACCCGAAGTGTGTCACCAAGGCTCCTTGGTGCCGACGAGGATGACATCTAATCCTCACATTGCTTCGGGGTCAGGTCTGAAAATGGACAGTCCTGGGGGGGGGGGCACTGCACAGCAGGAGGCCTCAGACAGGTGGAGACCTACTCAATGCCTCACTGCTCCCAGTGTCTAAGGGTCTGAAGCAGCCATGCTTACAGACTCTCCAGATACCAGTGCGATGCTCGGCATCAATGCCGATGCCTCCGACCTGAATGCCAAAGTCGAGGAACTGGACTTGGCTCCAAAAATCCTCTCTCATTGAGCCTCTCAGGAAACCTGGGTCCTCTTCTTCATACAAAGACAGAGAACACAGCAGGGCTATGGTGGGTCCAAGACACTGCAGACACCAAGAATGAGTGTCCTTTCCCGAGACAGTCCGATTGTACTGGGTACAGCACTTGAAGCCACTGGGAATCTTCGTGGACATGATGGAAAAGAGAAAATTAGGTTCTTACCTTGATAATTTTCTTTCCTTAGTCACAGCAGATGAATCCATTAACTGATGGGTTGTATCCGCCTACCAGCAGGTGGAGATAGAAAACACTGAAAGCACATGGTGTTCTAGGATGCTCAACCCCCTCTGCCTTCAGTATATGAAATTTCCAAAGCAGAGTGAATAAAAAAGGCAATATAACAAACTTTCCTCACAGAGAACAAACGCCCCAGCACCGGGGCAATAACCAAACAAAGGAGGGACGTTATCAACCGCCCGCAATAAAAACAGCATGTAGAAACTCTGATAGCTTGTCTTCAAGTACTCCTGATGAGGCACGATGTCTGTATGCAACATCTGTACAAAAACTAAAGTCAGACAGGGAGGGATCATGGATTCATCTTCTGTGACTAAAGGAAAGAAAATTATCAAGGTAAGAACCTAATTTTCCCTTCCTTGTCATCAACAGCAGATGAATCCATTAACTGATGGATGTACCAAAGCACTCCCTAAGTAGGGTGGGAACAGGCAACTCCGCGAGCAAGCACGTGCGCTCCAAAACGCACATCCTGCCGCGTGCCACATCCAGCCTGTAATGCCGCACGAAAGAGCGCTGAGAAGCCCAGGTAGCCGCACAACAGATCTCCTGAAGAGAAAAAACACCCGTTTCAGCCCACGAAGAAGACATTGCCCTCATAGAGTGTGCTTAAATGCTTCAGGCAGCGACCGCCCTGAAAGCAGATAAGCAGAAAAATAAGTTCCTTAAGCCATCGGGCTATAGTGGCCTTAGATGCCGGAAACCCCCGTCGGGGACCTGCCAAAAGAACAGATAAATGATCAGAATCCTAAACTCATTTGACATCTGCAGATACTGCCACAGAACCCTGCGGACTCCAAAAGGCGCAATTGCCCAAAGGAGTCCGTAAACGCCTCCTTAGAGAAGGAAGGAAGAAAGATGGGCTGGTTGAGGTGAAAAGCTGAAAGCACCTTAGGCAGAAAGTAGGCACCGTACGAACCAGTACTCCAGATTCCGAGAACTGCAGAAAAGGATCCCGACAAGAAAAGAGCCTGAAGCTCTGACACTCTTCTAGCCAACGTCATTGCCACTAAAAAAACTGTCTTAAGAGTCACATCCTTCTCAGAAGCCCGTTTAAGAGGCTCAAACGGAGATCGCTGGAGCACCTTCAACACGAGCCACAGGTTCCAAGCCGGACAAGACGACCGCAAAGGAGGACGGAGATGAAGCGCCCCTATGAGAAAACGGAGAATATCTGGATGAGCAGCAAGGGACAATATGGAGACTTTCCCCCAGAAGCAGGCCAACGCTGCCACTTGAACTCAAAGGGAATTGTAGGCCAGGCCCTTTTGTAGACCGTCCTGCAAAAGAATCCAGCAAGAGCAAGAGAGTCGGCGAGATAGACTTTGGCGTACACCATGCCTCAAAAGTGCGCCAGATCCGAGCATAAGTCGCAGAGGTAGACCACGTGCAAGCCTGCAAAAGTGTGACAATAACCTTATTAGAATAGCCCTTGTCCCTCAATTGCGCCCTCTCAAGAGCCAGGCCATAAGACCAGAGCGGCAATGATCTTCCATAGTCACCGGACCCTGAACTAACAGGTTCGGAACCCGAGGCAAAGGAAGAGGCACGTCCACCAGCATGTGCTGGAGATCCGCTTACCACGGACATCTTGGCCAATCCGGGGCCATAAGAATCACCAATCCTCAGTGCAGACGAATCCGAAGTAGAACTCGCCCTATGAAGGGCCAAGGAGGGAACACATACAGGAGGCCCGAGGGCCAAGGTTGAGCCAGAGCATCCAACCCCGTCGAGCGAGGATCTCTCCTTCTGCTGAAAAAGCGAGGGACTTTGGCATTTACGCTTGATGCCATGAGATCCAAGCCTGGAGTCCCCCATTTGGCACAAATCTGAAGAAAAACTTTGTCTGCCAGTTCCCATTCCGCTGGGTCGATTTGATGTCTGCTGAGGAAATCAGCTTGCATGTTGCTCTGACCGGCTATGTGAGCCACGGACAGCAGCTCTAGGTGGCGCTCGGCCCAGTCGCAGATCTGAGATGCCTCCGCAGCCAGGGCCCTGCACTGAGTGCCGCCCTGGTGACTGATGTAGGCCACTGCTGTTGTGCTGTCTGACAGAACTCGGAGAGGAAGACACTTCAGCGTCCTGTGGAAGGCCAGAAGAGCCTGAAATATCGCTCTCAGTTCCAAGCGATTGATGGCCCATTCCACTTCCGAGGTGGACCACAGACCCTGAGCATAGCGTCCACGGCATTGAGCTCCTCAGCCCGAAAGGCTGGCATCCGTTATCACCAGACACCAAAAAGGAAGAGCCAGTGGCATCACCTGCCGCAACCTGCTGTCGGAAAGCCACCAATCCATACTGCACTGGGCCGCAGGAAGCCACTGTAGTCTGCGTTGGTATTCCTGGGAAATTGGAGACCATTGCTGAAGCAGATCAAGCTGCAGCGGTCTCATGTAAGCTCTCGCCCAGGGAACCACCTCTATGGTGGCCGTCATCGATCCCAGGAGCTGAACAAAGTCCCAAGCTCAAGGGCGAGGCATCCACAGGAGCAGGCGGACCTGATTCTGAAGCTTGAGCCACCTGCTGTCAGGAAGAAAAACGAACCCCGAAGCCATGTCGAACCGGACCCCCAAATACTCGAGAGACTGAGAGGGGGTCAGGTGACTTTTGGGCATATTGACTACCCAGCCCAGAGTCTGAAGAACTGTAACAACTCTGGCTGTGGCAAGTCAACTCTCGTCTGCCAAATCCGCTCTGATGAGCCAGTTGTCGAGATAAAGGTGAACTCTGATACCCTCTCACCTGAGAAAGGCAGAAAAAGTCTGAGGGGCAGTCGCCAGGCCGAAAGGCAAGGCGCGAAACTGGAAATGTTGGCTCAATACCTCAAACCGGAGAAACCGCTGATGCGGCAGCCAGATGGGAATATGCAAGTACGCTTCCTTGAGGTCCAGAGATGTGAGAAACTCTCCTGGCTGTACCCCCACAATGACGGAGCGCAGGGTTTCCATGCGGAAGTGTCGCACTCCTAAGGCCTCGTTGACTCTGCGTAAGTCGAGGATAGGTCTGAATGACCCGCCTTTTCGAGGCACCACAAAATAGATGGAGTAGCGACCACAGCCGCGCTCGGCGGGAGGAACCAGAACCACCGCTCTGAGCTTCAGCAACACCTGCAAGGTCTCGTATACTGCTGCCCACTTGACAGCAGTGCCACATCGGGACTCCAAAAACGCGTCTCCTACTGGGACGGCAAATTCTAGCCGATAACCTTCTCTGATCAGGTCTAGGATCCACTGATCCGAAGTAATTTTGGTCCACTCCTCAAAAAAGAGGGAGAGACGACCCCCTACTGTGGGAACCGACGAGTGGACCAGCGCCCCATCATTGTGGAGGACGCCCCTGAACTCCTGGACGTTGCCCGGACTCCGCCGTGCATTTGTCCGAACAAAAGGAGTTCCTCTGCTGGAAACGGGTACGTTGACCAAACCCCGCAGAGTACCCCAGGCGATACCTGCGAGCTTTGCGAAAATGTGGCTTGGAAGAGGAGGGAAAAGAAGGACTTGGAAGAAGGCTTCGGCCTATCTTCAGGCAACCGTTAGAGTCCCCTAGGTCCTTAACAATCTTCTCCAAATCCTCCCCAAATAAAAGAAGGCCCCAAAAGGGTAACCTCACCAGCCTTTGTTTAGAGGCCATGTCAGCTGCCCAATGCCAGAGCCAAAGAAGGCGGCGGGCAGCAACCGCCACCGACATCTTCTTAGCCGAATTTCTGACCAGATCATAAAGGGCATCAGCCAAAAAAGACAGGGCAGACTCCATGCGCAGGCCAACCTCAGCGAGGGAGCCCGCTCCATCGGCGGGCTGCTCAACCATCTGCTGCAACCAGGAAAGGCAGGCCCGGGCTGCATATGAACTGCAAATAGCCGCTCGTAAGGAAAGGCCCGAGATATCAAAGGACCGCTTCAGTGCGGATTCCAGCTGCCGTTCCTGCATATTTTTCAAAGCGACCCCTCCCTCCACCTGGAGAGTAGTCTTTTTAGTCACAGCCGTGACTAAAGCATCCACTTTAGGCATCCCAAAGAGGGTCAACTGACTTAACCTCAGGGGGTAAAGGTGACACATAGCCCTGGCAACCTTCAAGGGACCCTCAGGGTCAGACCATTGAGCTGAAATAAGCTCTTGGATGGAAGCATGCACGGGAAAAGCCCAAGAAGGCTTCTTAGTACTAGCCATCCGAGGATTAATAGAAGAGGCAGCGCCCTCGTCAGGATCTTCAATACAAAGGGCCTGTAAGGCATCAGAAATGAGAGCTAGCAGCTCGTCGCGGTGGAAAATCCGAACCGCTTTAGGGTCATCCAACTGCTGTGGCAAGCAGCCACCCTCGTCTGGATCATCAGTCTGTGAGGGCCTGCCAGACCCCTCAGTCCCCAAAACTAGACCACGGGGGAGAACAGAGTGAAAAGTCCCCCTCAGACGGGGTATTCACTCGTCTACGCTTAGCGTTAGCCAAAAGCTCTGGGGAAGAAATAAAGTCTCCAGCAGACGCTGGGTATAAAGAACTGGAGGCAACCCAGACCGACAGGAATTGTCAGGAGCCTCAGGCAGTGCTCTTTTTAACATAAAAGCCTTTTGCATCAGCAGCACAAATTCAGGGGAGAAAAACTCACCCTGTACATCCGCCCCCACATTGGGGGAAGCGGAGGCAAAAGCTCCTCTAGAAACCTTGAAACGAGGCGTCCCCCTGCACTCAGACCCCTCCGCAACTGCGAGGGTCGTCACACAGTGCCTCCAAGATGGCAGCCAGTGCCAACTCCGGTGGACAGGAAGAATCACCGCCCGCCATGCTCGTGCCAGCATTAGCATCTAGGCAGCATGGGCTGCAAAGCCTCGCTGCTGATTTGCATTTCCCACAGTGGGAGCAGCGCTTAACCCCTTCAGCAGCCATCAAATACAGAAAACAAAATGGCACACTTACCTCGCACAGAGCGCGGTCAGCGGGAACCTCCCCAGAGGAGCTGGGCACCACTCTCACCTCAGGAGACCGAGTCAAACGAGCTGCGGTCAAGCTGCACCGAACCAGGAGCTCAGGAGAAAGCCTCTCTCTGTTTTTTTTTTTTACTGTGAGGAAAGTTAGAGGCAGGCAGCCACAGAGGAACTCCGGGAGGAGGGGGAATGGGGTAAGGCAGGGACAGGGAAAACCAAGTATGCCTTTAAAGTGGGCACCACCAGGGGGCCCAGCAGCTTATCCGCAAGGCAAGTATGGTTGGGAAGAAGCTCATTATGGGTGCCTGGACGAGTGAGTCTCCACCAGATTTCTGGCATTGGAGGAATAAATTACATGAACTCCTATTATTGGAACGCAGGGGAGTGGGGTCTTCCCACAAGAGGCGGAAAGCATTCCTGGCTGTCTGGGAACCCTATATACAATCGCTGTCACCTAAAGCTCGTAGCTTAATATTTAATAAGCTCTGAATGAGGTGTTATTTTAATTTTTTTTTATTAATATTATTCTATTACATTTCTTAGTCCCCCATGGCAGTCATGTAAATTTGCCTGGGAGTGTTTGGATTTAGGGAGCGGGAACATTTATTAGCAGCTGGGGATAGGAGGGGAATAGGGCTACTAGTAGGCCCCTTTAATCATGGTGGAGGGCTATTAGAGTCAAGGCACTCTGCCAGAATAGACTCCATTTTGGAAGATCTTAATAGAGGTACATCCAAGTTCACAATGAGTAAGGCTTTCGTAGTTGTAGGCTCTTTTGGAACTGCTGGGAAATTTACACATGGTTTAGGGTGGTCAAGCTTAGAGGGCACGCAAAGGGGGGGGGGGGGTAAGGGAATGGGGGGGGAGGGGGGTTACAGGGGGTATAAGAGGATGGACAATAGCAGTTTGATGTGTTGTGACAGTTGCATATTCTTTCTGTATTCTGTGACCCTTTAGTAATATACTTCCCAAATTCTGGTGTATTTAAGAAGAGGGTCTAAGGGGGGGGGGGGGGGGGGGGGGGGGGGGGAGGGGAGAGGGAGGTGGAGGGGGGGGAGGGGGGGGAAATTGACAATTACTGAAATGACAATTGTTGGTTGTTTTGTTCATGTTCTCTTGTTGCAACATTGTACGTGTATTTTCTATTATTGCTGCCAATAAAAAGATTTAAATATAAAGTGGGCACCACCAGCCACAACACCCCCTGCTCTGCTGGCAAAGCACAGGAGCCACCACAGGCAGAAATCCAGGAGCTGAGAAGCGACATCCACACCTGCTGGGAGATAGAGTCATACTGAAGGCAGAGGGGGTTGGGTAGTCCTAGAACACCATGTGCTTTCAGTGTTCTCTATCTCCACCTGCTGGTAGGCGGATACAAGCAGTGTTGCCAGGTGGGCAGTTTTACCGCCCAATTGGGCGGTTTTCCGCGACCCGCCGCGGGAAATTTTTGCCCGCGGCGGGTTGCGGTTTTTTGGGCTGGTTTTTGGGCTTCAGGGCGGGTTTTTTTTCGGCCGCGGGGGGCGGGGTTAGTGACGTTTTGGGCGGGGCCGATGACGTGGGAGGCGGGGCCGGTGACGGGGGAGGCGGGGCCGGCGACGGCGGGGGCGGGGCCGGTGACGGCGGGGTTGATGACGGCGGGGGCGGGGGTGATGACGCGGGGGTGGGGGTGTCAGGGGCGGGGTTTGTGTTTGGGCGGGTTTTGGGCTGTTTCTTGTGCGGGATTGGGTGGGAAAAAAATTTTCCACCTGGCAACCCTGGATACAAGCCATCAGTTAATGGGATTCATCTGCTGTTTATTACAAAGAAACTTAGTTGGCTTAATTAAACGATTTGATGGTGCCTGAAAAAGGGGCAAGGCACAAGAACAAGAAACGGAAGGACCCGACCAAAGTTGGGGCCTAAAAACAGCCCAATGACAACAGAAAATAAAAAAAACAAACCCGAGCAAAATAAAGCTAAGGAAAAATAAAGGATGGGTTTGTAAGGCCCAATTAAAGAAGCCACAAATAGAAAAAAGACTGAAAGGCACTAACAGCTCTCAAAAAACCTGGTGAGTGAGGACAAAGAAACACACCTTCTCCTCACGTGGAGATAAGAGAACTGAGGAGACCGTATTTGTGCAATGGGTGAGACAGCACTTGCGCATGTGCGGTGGAGCGTGTCTCGCGGTCCACAAAGCTCTCTCTTTTTTACTATGGCAAAAGACGGATCGTGCAACGCGGATTGGCATCACCTACTTGTGAAATGAGAGAAGCCTACTTCTCCTTGGAGAAGAACACTTTACAGTAGACTCTAGTGCTGTCCGATTCAGTCAAAAATGTTTCGATTCGGTACAATTCGATTCTTTTAAAAAAATTGGTTTTTCGATTCAATTTCGTTCAATTTAACTTGATTGAAATAGTATGTATTTAGTTTTTCTTGTAGAAAAATTAGTACAAAATACAGAGTTTAAAATTGCTGTTTCTACCAGCTATAATAATTTTTAAAGCTGTTTTAGTGATATTCAATTGTTATTTCATGATATTTATATCTACATATGGGATGCTTTCAAATAAATTAAAAAGCTGTCCAATAAGTAAAAAAAAAAAAAATCTTTTGTCCTCCAAGTTTTAAGGCACTGCCTATCCAATTGAAACAGCTTTAGACTTGTTACAGATGGACCAACAATAAAGAATGACAACATGGATGCAGCAGCTCATAGGTTTGCTTGCTTTTTTTTTTTTTTTTTTTTAGTGTACTAGAGATGACAGCTGCGCAGAGAAGTGGAAACAGAGATTAACCAAATTAGCTTCCTTGCTTACAGTGGACTAGATAGGCTCACTTCCACTCCTGTCTATTAAACCTCCTTGCTTGGCTCTGCTGCTGGTTCCACCCCCTGATGTCAGTTCCTGTTCCAGCTGTGTGCCGAGAATCTTCCTTGCCTGCGCCAACAATAGAGAGGCCTTGGGCCCTGCAATGGTAAGTAAGTTTATCTTCTTGTCACTGCTGCTGCTTTCCTCAGCAGCTGCAGTGGCTTGGGTGACAAATGTGAGGGAAAAAGGGAGGGAAGCAGCGACAGCAGCTTGGGTGACAGCGGGAGGGAGGGAAGTAGCGGCTTGGGTGACAGTGAGTGGGAGGGAAGGAGGTGGGGAAATCCTGCATCAGGACCGCGATTTTTTTCTAAAACAAATTGATTCGTCTAAAACAAATCGACAAATCGATTTGAATCGTGAATTGGACAGCACTGGTAGACCCTGTGGTAATACTGGATCATTTAAGCACTGTTACTGATGTGTTTTATAAACTAGTGAGAAACACATCAAGGTAATGGGATAACAACTATGAACAAGGGAGGAAATTAACAAACCAATCCAATATATAACCTTCACCCAAATTATTATAAATTATTTCAAAGAATTCAATTTTATTTTCAGATGAAAGGCACAGCTATTGAAGGAGTGGAACGCCGGTACTACCTGAATGCTACTGAGCAACAGGACAACCTCATGTTTTGTGCCTACTGATGGACTTCTACTTATGCACTCTACCTCTGCTTTTGGCTATTTGGCCACACCTTATTACTGCACTGGACATTTGTGCCTTATCCAGTTTTACTGTTTACTAACAAGACAAGTTTGCTGTTTACTAATGTACAGACAGAATGCAGGGCTATTAGATATATAGCTTGTAACAGTAGTTTGCAAGGCCTATACAAGACCAGCTTGCACGTAGCAACGCCATCTGAATAGGCGACCTTGGAGGGTGCTGACACCCCCCTGCATTCCTGAGCCGCACCTTATCTCCTGTGCTAGAAAGGAGCATTGTGTGTGTACAGAATAAGCTGCTAAGTTTCGTTTTTCTTGCCAGTATCATTTCAGTGTTATGACGTGTGTACGTACTGGGACTACAATTTTGTACTGTAAGAACTACAAATGTTTACTGCGCATGACAAGTATGACGTGTAAGGGGCCAAATGCGCAGGCCCAGTAGGGAAGTATAAATGTAAGCGTCAGATGATTTATGACACACAGTGTCCCGAGGCTACTCGGTGCTGTTCACTTGCTAGCAATAAAGTTGCCTTGTTTGGAACCAAAATTTGCCTTTCGTCTCCTGATTTCCCACCTGTTTCATTGGCGACCCAGATGGGACAGAAGTAGAAAGGGGAATCGGATTATATTCTTCCCCTCCCCCACTGCAGTCGGATCGGGTCATCGATTCCCACCCGAGGAGGTGGTGAGTGGCCACCGCTGATTTCAGCGTCCATCTCCCGGAGGAGGGCCGATCCACTCCGCCTGACTGTAGAGGGGGCTGTGTGGTTCCGACAAGGCACCTTTTTCCATTTCAGGGAGAAGCGCACGACGGCGCGGCCTGCGACCCCGGCGGACAGGCGAGTATACTCTACGTAGTGACCGGCCCAGTAAGGACCGAAGAAGAGGCGTGATCACCCTCTTTTAGCCAGTGACTAATACGGACTATTGGTATCCGACTAGGTCCCGAAACTCACTAGGCTCCGGCGACGAAACCGAGCGGCGAACGAACGGGGGGGTTTCTTGTGGCGTATGAAAGTGTGTGAGTGGGCTTGCAGTTCCAGGCCGGGCGACCGCGTCCTGGTCAGGCCGAGTGTTGACCCTTCTGTGTCTGGTGGAACGAGACCCCTTACTCCTCCACCTCCCCTTTCCCCCTTTGTCCGTCACCTGTCCTTTGGCACTCAGGTTAGGATGGGCGGGGGTGGGTCTTCACCGTTAGATTTAATGACGGAACACTTTAGCGAAGTGTTCGACCTAGATAAATGTAGCAGGGCCGGGATGATACAGAGATGTCAATTTATGTGGCCAGGGCTAGGAATTGCTGGATGGCCCCCGGAAGGGTCATTCGAGTATGAAAAAGTGGCGGCGGTCATGAATATTGTTATAATTGAGGGAAACCCCGGCTGTCCCGAGGACATTCCATACATAGAAGCGTGGTTGGATGTAGTCCGGGATCCGCCGGCTTGGGCCCAACGGAAGGTAGAAAAGGCCGCCCTTATGTTGGTAAAGCAGAGAAAAGGCCGGAAAACCAAACTTAGAACCCTGCCGACCCATGCCTTCGCTCTCCAAAGCTCGGCAACCGCTGCCGTCCCGAAGGCCGCAGGGACCGCCCCCATACGGCCTACCGCCCCTAGCACTGAAGCCACTGAGACCACGCCCCCTGCTACCAGAGTCAAGGCAGGAACTACGCCCAGTACTACCAACACACTTTCTAGGAAAAAACCCCCGAAGAAAACCGCAGGGAAAGTTCAGGGTTCGGCCGAGAAGAAGCCTCCAAAAGCCCCGATACTTGCTACGGCGGAGGCATACGAAGACGACATTGCGCCGCCGCCCTATGCTCCTATGTACCCTGACCTTACGGGCCTAGCAGAAGGCCCCGCTGGCGCCGAGACTTCCGGGTCAGAGTCGGATGCCGGGGAGACGTCCCGCCCAGCCTCACCTGAGTCACCTGGCCTCGCAACCACACGGAAGAGTACACGGGTTGTGAAGAACATTACTCGGTTCCCCCAATCGAGTCCGCAACAGGCCCTTCCGTCCAGCCGAAAAGGGGGAACCTCTCACTTATTCCCAGTCCGACAGTCCACCACCTATACCCCTAACCCGGCAGAGGGGGGGGGGCCAGCCCATCGAATCAACAGTCTATAGTCACGTTCCCTTCTCAAGTGCCGATTTGTATAACTGGAAATTCCATGGGCCGTCCTACGACCAGAAACCCGAGCAGCTGATAGAGCTGGTGGAAGGCATTATATACAGCTACAATCCAACTTGGGCCGACCTTAGGCAGTTGAGCGCCCACATCCTGACCTCTGAAGAACGCCGCCTTTTACAACAAAATATGGAGCAAGCCATCCGGGATGCGAATCCGGCCCATGCCAATTTACAGAACCTACTAGAAACGGAGGCACCCATCGCTGCCCCCACGTGGGATTACCGAACCGCCGAAGGCCAAACCTTTATTCGCCGATACCAACAGGCGTACCTGGCCGCCTTAAAGAAGGGGAAGCAGAAGGTTACCAACATGGGAAAAATCCACAGTGTAGTCCAACAGAAGGACGAGAGTCCAGGGGACTTCCTTGAACGACTTATGGAAGCATTTAGGAGGCACAGCCCGATAAATCCCGAGGACCCTAAGAATCTCCCAACCGTGGTTATGAGTTTTGTTAGCCAGTCAGCACCGGATATACGAAGAAAGCTACAGAGAACGGAGGGGTTCGAAGGGATGAGCCTAAGCCAACTGAAAGCTATAGCTGATCGCGTGTTCGGATATCGCGACCAGGAGGAGAAGGTGGAGGCCCGGAAGGAATCGACCAGACGGATGCGGGAGAAGGCAGATGTATTGGCTACGGTGTTGGAAGAACGAATGAGGTCTAGACCAAAGGGGAGGGGCAGGAGAACAAGAGGAACGCGGTCCCCCATAGGGCGTAACCAGTGTGCAAATTGCCGACAAGAAGGACACTGGTGGGCTGATTGTCCAGAGGAGATACGGGACAACCCGAGAGAAGAGGAATCATGGGACCGGCAGAGAGAGGAGGAGACCGGCGACCGCACGGGGGCCCCTAGGCGAGGCCGGGGAAGGGGCCGAAGAGAGAGAGGACGGGATGACCGGAGGGAATGGCAGATGGCTGTGGACGCTACCCGAGACAGCACAGCATGAAGAAACCGGGAGGGCAGAGTCCCCACTGACCCTCTGGTGGAAATTCGGGTGGGGACAGAATCTATGAAGGCCCTACTAGACACGGGGGCCCAGCGATCTGTTATCACCACTGCCATAGCCCCAGCCACGAAAGAAACTATACCAATTGTGGGAGCCTCCGGGAAATCCCTTGCGGCCCCCCTCCTCAAAGAGCGCCAAGTCCAGATCGGAGGGACGATGGTGTCCCATCAGTTCATACACATCCCTGGATGCCCGGTTCCCTTGATTGGTCGAGACCTACTCTGTAAGCTCCAGGCCACCTTGAAGTTCAAGACTACGGGTGAAGTGGAAGCTCGCTTTGAAGATCGGCCAGTGACACTTATCTGTCCAGTAAGAGAAGAATGGAGACTACACGTTCCCCCAACTGTAGGACCCGGCGACTGCCGTTACGACCAGAACACCCCTTTCGCCCAGCAGAGGCGAGCCATAATGGATGAAGTGCCTGATGTATGGGCAGAATTGAACCCCGGCGGACTGGCCGTTAACGCTATCCCCATCTGGATTGAGCTCAAACCAAATGCTCAAGTTGTCAACCAAGGACAATACCACATCCCCTATGCAGCCCGGCATAGTATGCATACACATCTACAGAAACTCCTTCAACAGGGAGTCCTTAAACCAATCAGATCCGCATGGAACACCCCATTGTTGCCCGTTAAGAAACCAGGAACATCCGAGTACAGACCCGTCCAGGACCTGAGGAAAGTCAACAACCAGGTAGCCGACATAGTTGCCCTCGTACCAAATCCATACTCCATCCTAGCCCAAGTGCCATCTCAGACCAAGTGGTACAGTGTCATTGATTTGAAGGACGCCTTCTTTTCCATCCCTCTTGCTGTCGACAGCCAGAAGTTGTTTGCCTTCACGTGGGAAGACTTGCAGACGGGAACCAAGCAGCAATATACATGGACCCGTCTTCCCCAGGGGTTCAAGAACTCGCCTACCCTCTTCGGCGACCAACTCGCCCAGGACCTGAAGACGTATCAGGACGAGTATGGGCCGGTCGTCCAATACGTGGATGACCTGTTGGTGGCCCGTGAAACGTACACCGAATGTGCTGAAGCTACACTCTACCTCTTGAAGACCCTGGAAGCCCAGGGGTACCGGGCCAGTCGCAAGAAGGCGCAGATATGCGAGATCGAAGTCGAGTATCTGGGGTTTCGCCTCCGAGAAGGAACCCGAAGGCTCGGTATCCCCCGAACCCAAGCCATCCGCAACCAACCCACTCCTGCAAATAAGAAGGAACTACGGGCACTCCTCGGAGCCGCTGGATATTGCCGCATTTGGATTATCAATTTTGCCATCCTGACCCACAGTTTGTACGCCAAACTGAAAGGACCTGAACTCGAGGGCCAAAATCTCCAGTGGGAGAAACACGAACTGAAAGCCCTTCAGGACCTCAAGGAGGCCCTTGTGGCCCCACCAGCGCTCGGACTGCCAGATGTGACTAAGCCGTTCTACTTGTTCATCGACGAAAAGAAGGGATTGGCACTTGGAGTCCTTACCCAACTGGTCGGTACCTGGCAACGCCCTGTAGCATACCTCTCCAAGAGCATGGACAACGTGGCACGAGGATGGCCGGGCTGCCTACGAAGCATTGCGGCTGCTTGTCTCCTGATACACGAGGCCAATAAACTCACGTTCGGCCAAACACTTTTTGTGACCACACCCCACACCATCCGCGGCCTACTCGAGAGCCACGGACCCAGATGGATGACCAACTCCCGATTGGTCAAATACCAAGCCCTCCTGTGCGAAAATCCGGAGGTGCGGATCCTGGACACGACCAACCTCAATCCTGCCACCCTCCTTCCGGCCCCTGAACCACCACTCCACGACTGTGAAGAGGTAATGGCCACTGTGCACTCGAGCAGACCTGACCTGAAGGATCAACCCTGGCAAGGGGGTATCACCCTTTTTACCGATGGAAGCAGCCAGGTGATAGAGGGAATTCGAAGAGCTGGCTATGCGGTGGTATCTGAGGACCATGTGATCGAGGCTATGGCTCTGACACCCGGAACATCAGCCCAGAAAGCGGAGCTAATCGCCCTCACCAGAGCCCTCCTGTGGGCTGAAGGAAAAGTTGTTAACATTTACACCGACTCCAAATACGCTTTCCTCACCCTCCAGGTGCACGGAGCCTTGTACAAGGAGAGGGGATTTTTGACAGCAGAAGGGAAAGGACTTGCAAATGCCGCTGAGATCTGCCAATTACTCGAATCGGTATGGAAGCCGAAGAAGGTGGCTGTGATGCACTGCAGGGCCCACACGGGAAGAACGGACCCTATCGCCCGGGGAAATCAGCGGGCAGACGACGCTGCAAAAAGGGCAAGTCAGCTCCCCTACTCCTCTCACCCTCCTGACCCCGTACTCGTCGTCCAGCTCCCTACGGAGACCCCTATTTACACCCCCCAAGAAACGGAATGGGCCCAACAAGAGGGTCTACAGTCACGCAATGGCTGGTGGATACTACAGGATGGGCGCATATGGATACCCGAAGCCTTGGCCTGGACGGTGGCCAAGGAGGCTCACGACCGCACCCACCTGGGAAGGGACGCCCTGGGGCGCTTACTTGAGAAGACCTACTACATCAACAAACTATCCCTGTGGACCAAAAACGCTTCCAGCCGATGCGCGACTTGTGCCCGGAACAACCCTCGAACGGGGCCCGGCCCTATGCCAGGACATGTTCTCCGAGGCACCAGCCCTTTCCACGTGTGCCAGATTGACTTCACACACATGCCCCCGGCGCGCGGCTACAAAGCTATCCTCGTCGCCGTGTGTACCTATACCGGATGGATTGAAGCCCAGCCTACTAGAACGGAAATGGCTAAAGAAGTTACCTCTCTACTGCTTCATCAAATCCTACCCAGATACGGCCTCCCCAAGCAAATAAACTCTGACAACGGCCCCGCCTTCGCTAGTGAAGTAACACAACAACTCAGTACAAGGCTGGGTCTCGACTGGAAGTTGCATTGTGCCTGGAGACCCCAAAGCAGTGGAGTAGTGGAGAGGGCTAACCGATCCCTGAAGAACCAGCTAGCCAAGCTATGCCAAGAAGCAAAAGCCAAATGGCCCGACCTGCTTCCACTGGCCTTGCTGCATCTTAGGTGTACCCCCAAGGCTACCGGCCTTACTCCCTACGAGATGATGTATGCTAGGCCACCACCACTACCCTCCTTTCCCGACTCCTTGCAGATACAGGGTGAGAGTTCCTTAGTGAAACAGATGAGAGCCTTACACCAGGTAGTGCAAGACATCCAGCAGTACACTGAAAGAGTAGCTCCCTTGGTCCTCACCAATCCTACGCACAGGTTCAGGGTGGGAGACGAGGTCTGGGTAAAAGAGTGGGATGAATCTGACTGCCTAAAGCCAAAATGGAAGGGGCCCTCCCTTGTTCTCCTAACGACCTCCACCGCTGTTAAAATTGCAGGAAGCCCAGTGTGGATACATTGGACCCGATTGAAGCCTGCTGCTCCCACTAGCAGCTCCCTGAAGCGTTGGACTGCGCACCAACATCCTGACGCTCCATTACGGCTGACTCTAAGAAAGACGTGACCACCAGATTCATGCCTGCCCAGCAACAGGAACTCAGTTTCTGGACCCACTGCGTTTTTGGCTCTCTCTTTATCGCAGCCATAATCGTGGGCCTTATCATCTTCTTGCTGCAAAGGCTCGGATACCTTCCACCGCATATATGATGCTGAGCCTACTACTCCTCCTTTGCTCAGTCCCGAGCTATTACCCCTTGAGCCAGAACTGTACTGAATGTTTGCGCCTCGTGCGCCACCGTATAGAGGGAGGATATCACCTAGTCACTACCCTCATTCACCAGACGCAGCCCCCGGAAGGCGATTGCCAGTTTCTCCCGACTTGTGCCCTCATCACTCCGAATGGCCTCCAACAGTTCCACAGATGCCTCCAAGGAAATCTCACTATCTGCCACAGCCCTACCAAACCAAGATACTACAATGTCACCCTCAGCGTAGGACTCCCTGCGTATGTGGCCGGACCTCCGGGAGTCGAGGGAGATGGCATTCTGTATTACATTAATTCTACTCGTATCCTTGTCGGTGGCATCCTAACTGTAGCAACCCTCACCTTCGACGTCTGTGCCGCCATGGACAAGCACCCTTGGTCTCGCAAGTGTGGTAGCCAGAGTTGGCGAGAGGCATACGTTAAGGACCACAAGTATGTCTGCCCCTTCAGTCCAGACCTGAGATGCTGCTCCCCGTGGGTGTGGCTCCCATGCGCCGGCGACACTCGAGCCTCGGGCTGGGACCGAGTATGTGCTTATACGGGAGGAGGATATGCCGGATGCGCCGGCCTGGGCGAATTTCGTCGAGGTTCTGGTAACTATGTGTCCCTAGACTGGCCCATCCGAGGACACGACATGCCCTGGAGAGGAACGTGGGGCCTCGGCATTGACGGCGGAGGAATGGATCCGTTGACATATATTACCATATATCAGAGTCTCGAAACGAAGCCTCCTACGCACTACCAGACTACTGTTGTCGGCTACCAAGACGTATTTGATGAAATTGCTCGTGCTGAGCAGACCGAAACTAAATTCCCCATTTCCCCAGAAGCCCGAAATATGTTCCTCAATTTGGCTGAAAACATTGCCCTCTCCCTCGGAATTGCCAACTGTTTCGTCTGTGGAGGCACCGACATGGGTGAACAATGGCCCTGGGAAGCGAGAGAGATTCGACAACACACATGGGATGCACTCAACACCACTAACATTACCTTTCCCCAACGGCCGAAGCCATACGAATGGGCCCTGAGAACAAATATCATAGGTACCCTCTGCGCTAGTCGAGCGCCATCGAAGCGTTACTCTGTACCAGTGGGAGACTCTGCTTGTACGGGGGTTCTTCAGTATAATGGCAGCCGGACGACCTGGTGGCAAACGGACAACCTGCCCGCCCCGGAGCCTATCTGGACAGAACCCACCTTGAACACGACATGGACATACGGAGGGAACGCCTCCCTCAAGTGGGTAGCCCCGGCGGGCTACTACTATATCTGCGGACGCAGGGCCTATGAACAACTCCCGACCCGCTGGTACGGTACCTGCCTCTTGGGCACGGTCCGACCTAGTTTTTTCCTTCTGCCCATACAAGTCGGCGAAACTTTGGGAATCCCCCTATACGTGGAAAAGGGGCCTGATAACCCTACCCGACGAAAACGGTCTTTCCCAATCATCAAGCCCAAAGTACAGATTGGAGACTGGAAGGACAACGAGTGGCCGCCTGAACGTATCATTCACTACTATGGACCGGCCACATGGGCTGAAGATGGTACATACGGGTACCGCACCCCTATCTACATGCTGAATCGCATTATTCGCCTACAGGCCGTACTCGAAATCCTCACTAACGATTCTGCCCTGGCCCTCAATATCCTAGCTCGACAGAACACTAAGCTCATTACCGCCGTCTACCAAAATCGCTTGGCTCTTGACTACCTCTTAGCCCAGGAGGGCGGGGTGTGTGGCAAGTTTAACCTCAGTAATTGCTGCTTACAGATTGATGACCAGAGCCATGTCATCAGGGAGATAACTGACCGGATGGTCAAACTAGCCCACGTCCCCGTCCAGACCTGGAACAGTGCCTGGGATTGGACTTCCTCCCTCACCAGCTGGCTCCCAACCTCCGGGAGCCTGCAAGGCCTCCTCGTCATGGGTGGCCTGTTCTTGCTGTCTTGCCTAATAATACCTTTGTCTCTCCCCTTAGTTTTCAGGTGTCTCCGCTCCACCATGGAAAGCATCGCTGACCGCCGTGCTGCTGCCCAACTTATGGCTCTCCAGATGTACTCCCCCATTCCCCAGTCTGATGAAGCTGACGATGAAGCACCTTGTGGCTGATATGCACTTTGAACCCCCTGAGTCACTCAATGGGCCATCACCCTTGTGCCAGCAAAAGACCGGCTACAAAGGGGGGGGGGCTTCCACTAGGGGCCCTCCGTCTCAACCCCGGCGAAGCAACCAACGGCTGCGCAAGGGCTTAGGGCTCGCTTGTTGCCTCCCTCGCTAACTATCCTTGTCCTTTCTTTCCTTTTCAGGGTTCATGGAGGTGATACTCTCCACCAGAATGGATGTTCAAGTATCAAAAGGGGGGAATGAAGGAGTGGAACGCCGGTACTACCTGAATGCTACTGAGCAACAGGACAACCTCATGTTTTGTGCCTACTGATGGACTTCTACTTATGCACTCTACCTCTGCTTTTGGCTATTTGGCCACACCTTATTACTGCACTGGACATTTGTGCCTTATCCAGTTTTACTGTTTACTAACAAGACAAGTTTGCTGTTTACTAATGTACAGACAGAATGCAGGGCTATTAGATATATAGCTTGTAACAGTAGTTTGCAAGGCCTATACAAGACCAGCTTGCACGTAGCAACGCCATCTGAATAGGCGACCTTGGAGGGTGCTGACACCCCCCTGCATTCCTGAGCCGCACCTTATCTCCTGTGCTAGAAAGGAGCATTGTGTGTGTACAGAATAAGCTGCTAAGTTTCGTTTTTCTTGCCAGTATCATTTCAGTGTTATGACGTGTGTACGTACTGGGACTACAATTTTGTACTGTAAGAACTACAAATGTTTACTGCGCATGACAAGTATGACGTGTAAGGGGCCAAATGCGCAGGCCCAGTAGGGAAGTATAAATGTAAGCGTCAGATGATTTATGACACACAGTGTCCCGAGGCTACTCGGTGCTGTTCACTTGCTAGCAATAAAGTTGCCTTGTTTGGAACCAAAATTTGCCTTTCGTCTCCTGATTTCCCACCTGTTTCACTATGGAGGCCACTATGGCTCCCTCTATAGCTTAATACCAAACAAAAATGGGAGTGAAAACTGCAGGATCAATCACCCATACCAATAAATATCTAAAATAACGGAGGGTGATCCAGGTAATCAAAATATTAAAAAATATAAATAAAGGGCTTATTGTATCAAGCAGCACTAGTGGTTCCCAAACCAGGCCTTGGGGCATACCCAGTCAGGTTTTCAGGATATTCACAATAAATATGCATGAGAAAGCTTTGCATACCAAGAAGGCTATGCATGCAAATCTCGGTTCCAGAGGAAATCTGGGAAATTATAGACCAGTGAGCCTCACGTCGGTGTTGGGCAAAATGGTAGAGTCAATTATAAAGAACAAAATTACCTAGCATATTCAAAAGCATGGAATAATGAGAGAAAGCCATCACGGATTTAGTGAAGGGAAATCTTGCCTCACCAATCTATTATATTTCTTTGAAGGGGTGAACAAACATGTGGATAAAGGTGAGCCAGTTATATTGTGTATCTGGATTTTCAAAAGGCGTTTGACAAAGTACCTCAGGAAAGACTCCAGAGCAAATTGGAGAGTCATAAGATAGGAGGTAGTGTAACTTTTATAGTCTTTCACACCTTTCAAACCCTTTCAGTCTTGCTTGCCAAGGTAATAGCTGTAAACTCTTCCCAGTTTCTTAGTTGAGTCTGTGTGTGGGTGTGGCTGTGTTGCCTAGGTCCCTCCTCTCCTTTCCTTGAAAGTCCACCCTCTCCAAGTCCCCTCAGATCTCACCCCTCCACTTGGCACTTCTTGGGCTGGTGGCTGCTGAACTTCCAGGCTGGCTATGCCTGTCCCTGTTGTGGCTTCCTTGAAGCTTTCCCTGGGCTCTCTGTCCTCCCCAGAGCTATCGTCCTCTGCTGGACTCCTGGTGCTAACTATACCTCTGGAGCCTTCTCCATTACTGGGCCCCTAGTGCCGACCACACCACAGAGACCTTGTCCCTCATTGGGCCCCTGGTGCCAATCGCACCCTGGAGGCCTTGTCCCTTGCTGGGCCCCCTAGTGCTACTCACACCCCTGAGGCCTTTCCCTCGTTGGTCCTCTCTTCAAGATGAGCCTCTGGTGTTTCTCCCTGCTTGGGTTCAAGCTTACCAGCCCTTAACAGGGTTCTGAAACAACCAGTACCAGTGTCCCCCACTAGAGGGCTACCTCTGCTCTTGGCCATAGGCACTGATAGTGCCCCCCACAGGCCATTTTATTCTGCCCTGAGCTGCTTCCAAAGGCCTCCTTGCCTTGAGCGATGCTCCCAAGAGCTGCTACTCCTTCTTCTACCCTGAGTTACTCCCAAAGGCCTCTGTGCCTTGAGCAGTGCTCCCAAGGGTTGCTGCTCTTCTTGTCTTCAGGACCTCCTGCTGGAGTTCAGAATTACCAGCCCTGAACAGGGCTCTGAAACCACCAGTAACAGGGTTTCCCCTCTAGAGGGCTGTCTCCCAAGCTAAGACCATTTACCAAAGGTGAACACAGAACCAAGCATCACAGTTAATTCCCAACCATGCTACCAATATCCCCCTCCCCTACACTTGTGGGGAGCAAGTTTTTAATTCTCTTATTCCGATCCAGCCAGGGGCATATCCAGACCTCGAGGTGGGAGGGGGCCACAGCCCAAGGTGGGAGAGCACATTTTGGTCTATCATCCCGCCACCGCCGCTGCCTCCTCCTCGCCGCCCTCCTCCATCACCTCCCCCCCATTCCACCGCCTCGCCGCTCCCCACCCACTGCCACCACTGTACATATCTTGGCTGGCGGGGGTCCCCAACCCCTGCCAGCTGAAGCACCACCACTGCAAATACCTTGGCTAGCGGGGGTCCCCAACCCCTGCCAGCTGAAGCCTTCGTCCAGCGCTGCCACATTGCCTGCCCAGCTCTCTCTTCCCCTCATCTATACCTCTCACATACACCCCTACCACAAACCTACTCATATCCACACACTACCATTAAAACGTAAGATTTGCCATACTGAGTCAGACCAAAGGTCCATCAAGTCCAGTTTCCAACAGTGATGAATTCTGATCATAAGTACCTAGAAGGATCCCAAAAGGTAGATAGATACCATGTTGCTTATTACAGTGGATTTCCCCTAGTTTGCTTTAATAATGGTTTATGGACTTTACAATGCCATATAAAAATTGGCTTCTTATCACTTTATGGTGTAGATGACTCACCTGGGAGCTAAATGATTTGAGAAATCTTCTCCTAAACACACGTCCACTTGGACACCGAAGAGCAACAGTCACTACCTATAAAACAAAGGTTTTCATTAAGCAAGAACTTTTAGGAGAATAGTAAAGCCTAAAGTTGATGTTATATTGTTTAATTCCCAATAAAGGACATGGACCGTAATGCTCTGACATCTACCCTCTGAAATGGCACAGCCCATGTCCCCAACCCATGCCACTGCCAACTGAGCAAAGTGAGTTTGCGCTCCAGAGTCCTTTAAATGACGATGATGGAATGTCAAGGGTATTTTACGCTGAGATTCCAGAGTTAGCGCCTAGTCTAAAGTGTCATAAATGACCCCTGTGAGAGAAGTTTCTAGAATAAAAATCACATTGTGCAGTGAACCATGGGGAACTTTTAGTTCTCTTCCTCATTGCTAAATCGATCCTGAATAAATATAACCTAAGGTAATAATTGTGGGGCCAGAAATACTGACCAATACAGGGATTGATATTAAAAATATGTATCTGGTTAACTGTGGGAACTGACCAGACAAATCTATACTTTTGAAATTTCAGTGCTTCCAACCAGTTATCTTTTGTTCAAACAACTAAACTTCCAGTAAAAAAAAATAATCAGTTAAAGAGAAGTCAGTGGTAGAGACTGACTTGGGGATTTTGTCCCCACAAACTCAAACTCTTCTGCACTAGTTTTATCATTTTTGATAAAAGACAATTGCTTGCTTTTTGTAGGAATGAGATTTTGCACTGTTGCAGGGACTGGGTGGGGCTGGAGTCTGAGTTTGCGGGATGGAGACAAACTTCTCATTCTCTAGTCAGCGGTATGCTGGGGGAGGGTTAAAATATGCATCCAATGCAGTAATCAAATATGCAAATTAAGTTGTATGGAAAATACTTTGCACTAACAGGTTGGAACATGCTGGATGCATGTCCACACAAGTCTGTGTTAGCACTATATTTTGCGCACACACAAAAAATTGTATTTGCTATTCTGTGCACACAAGTTTTGCAATACAACCATTTACATGCAGATCAGCATTCCAGCACATGTGCAGATGTATATGCATTCAATTCTGAGTGTCAACACAATTTTTGCAACGTGCAAATGGACCAGCGTCTACTTCTTGTTCCAGCGTACCTCCTCCTCAGCTTCTCATGCCTGTCTTTTTTTTTTCTACCCTTCCTCTTAAGGACGCTAGAAAAAAGTTGCAAGTCACATATGCTTGTAGTAAAGAGAAGAAACACATAAAACCCTCACTAATGTTTATCGCAGAAGAATGAGCTAACCTCTTACTCCTCCTCAGAGCTCAGTGTTAGAAAACTCTCCTTTCAGCCTTCTGTGCATTTCTTTGCATCTGCGTTGAATGGCTAATACCTTCATTACCATGGGATTTAAATTTGTGTGCTGATGCCTGAGTGCTCATGTGCAAAACTTATTTTAACATAGGGCACCCACAGCTGTACAAAATTGGGTGTAGAAGCCAAGCTACACTGTGTGCAAAGGCTAGTGCACTTTAATACATTGGCCACTGAGAGAGGAACATTAGTTTCCAATTTCATACAGGATCCCATTTAAAATCCTGACACTTAAACTCTAGATTTTTTATTCTGGAATCTCCACTATTCTGGCTAGTCAGCTTATCTCATATATACCATGACACCAATTATATTCCACACAACAGAACCTTCTTGTGACACCATCTCTATGGTTACCATCTGCCTCATAATCGAAAGTTAAAGACGCCCATATTTCGACCCAAATCAGGAGATGGGCGTCTGTTTCCCGTGGGCGCCCAAATCGGTATAATCGAAACCCGATTTTTGGCGTCCTCAACTGCAGACCGTCACGGAGATGAACAAAGATCACGGGGGCGTGTCAGGCGTGACGAAGGCGGGACTGGGGCATGGTTATCGGCTGAGGAGAGATGGGCATCTTTAGCTGATAATCGAAACAAGAAGGGCGTTTTTGACGAGAATTTGGTCCGCTTTATTTGGACCCTTTTTTTCAGGTCCAAGTCCCAAAAAAGTGCCCAAACTGACCAGATGACCACCGGAGGGAATCGGGGATGACCTCCCCAGACTCCCCCAGTGGTCACTAACCCCCTTCCACCAAAAAAAAAAACCCACTTTAAACACTTTTTTCCCAGCCTGTATGCCAGCCTCAAATGCCGTACCCACCTCCAGGACAGCAGAATGTGTTCTATCCTCTGACAGCCTTTCCCTGGTTCTGATGTGGGTCTCGGGTGAGGGTGACACCTTTTCTGTTAAGGGCACTGCAGAGTCACATCAGCAATGCATTGTGGTGGGTGTAGGGTATTGGGCTCCGTGATTCCACTAGCTTGTGTTAAATGCTCACGATGTTGGTAGTTTGTACGCTCTACTCCCAATGGTGCTTTTCCCTCTGCTTACTGGGTCAGAATGTGCCCTGTTTTGTTTCCGGTAGTCCATGAGGTAGTGGCCATTTGTGTAAGACACTTTTAGATCCCTTTCATGTGTTAGCCACGTTACAGCACTCAGTTCTTACCTTGAATGTTGCTGAAAGAGGGCATTGTACACCATTCTGCCAGCTCGGACCTACTGCTAATCTCAGTACCAGTGAGATTCGTTGCCAGTGGGGCACAACCTCTGATCTGCAGTTAACTGTGAGTAAAGGTGCTTATTCAAATAAAGGACGTTTTCAGCGAGATTAATCTTCAGGTGTGAACTGCTGTGCCAAGGTTATACATCAGCAACAAGTCCTGTCCCTGGAGCACTTTTAGTGGGAACTGCAGTGCACTTCAGGCAGGCAGACACAGGCCCCCCCCCCCCCCCACCCGTAATACTTGTGGTGGTATATGGGAGGCCTCTAAAACCCACTGTACCCACATGTAGTTGCCCCCTTCACCCCTAAGAGCTATGATAGTGTTGTACATTTGTCCCTCCCACGACCAAATGGCTTGGATTGGGACGTTTCTGAGCTGGGCGTTTTTAGTTTCCATTATCGGAAAAAAAAAAAAAAAAAAAAAAAAAAGCCCATCTCAGAAGGGACCAAATCCATGGCATTTGGTCTGTCCAAACCGTATTTTCGAAACGAAAGATGGATGCCCATCTTTTTCGATAATACGGTCTGTCCCGCCTCTTCACATACCCGTTTTCAGACATAGATGCCCATGGAGATGGGCGTTCGCGTTCGATTATGCCCCTCCACATGTCCTCTTTTAAGAGGACGTCATCAGATATGTCCTCCAGGATTTTTAATTTTTAGGAAAATGTCTTCTTTTTCGTATGTGCTTATGACCTATTCACATAATGAGAGAAACCATCTCTGGCCTATTAGTCAGTGGGGATGATAAAGAGAGAAATGCACTGCTCAGTGGTGTAGCCAGACAGCCAGTTTTGGGTTGGCACAAAATTTTCTCTACTCCGCCCTACCTCCACCTCAAAATATAAATACTTTAGCTAATGAGGATCCTCAAGCTCAGTCAGCTGAAGACTTTCTCTGAAGGTGGCCAGAACTCTCTTTTACCAAGCTTGGCAGGCAGCAGCAATGACCCTAAGCCACTGATGCCAGCACCCCACACATGCTTAGCTGTCGATGGCTCAAGGATGCTGTTGCCAGAGCTTGGTAGAAGGGAGTTCTGGCCGCCTTTGGAGGAGGTCCTTAGCTGGGGATGCCTGGGAATCCTCACCAGCTATACAGCAAGGGTTTGGACTGGTGTTAGACCTGCTTGGCCCAGGTCAGAAAATAAAGGAGGGCTCCCCTCCCCGATTCCCTCTCCTCTTTGCCTCCCCTCCAACTGCCCACCTGCCATTACTATCATACCAACAGACCCTCACCAAATACAGAACAAGGGATCACACATTAGAAATAAAAATATTTAGACAAAAATTGAAAGGGAACCCCAAGAAGTTAAATATAGCATTACTGCAACACTGGAGACATAAAACAGAGATGCATTTCCTTTTCTACAGAACACAATACAAAGACATTTGCTATGCACATTTCCAAAAGCTAACATATTCCATTTAAAACATTCAAAATAAAATGGTTTCTACCTTTGTTGTCTGGACATTATATTTTTCCATCTTGCTAGTTCCAATTTCTCTTTTCTGCTTTCCTCTCTGTCGTCTGCTAATTCTTCTTCAAGCGGCTGCAGTCCATTTGTCTTTTCTCCTCTCTCCTGTCTGTTCCCTCACTATTCCTGCCTCTGACATATTGATCATTCCTTTTTAGCTCTTTTCTGCCTGTCAGGTTCTCAGGTTCAGAGCCCGCGGGGCCGGGCTCTGGAGCAAGCGTGAGCCCTTGGGCTGCTGACAAGAAGCGACAGCAGCAGGCAAAACCCACCAACTAATGCTGGGCAAGCACACCGACACCGGCAGGGACTGCAGGCACCGCCCAGCGAGCCGGAACACACGGACTGGAACACTGGACTGGAATCCCCCGGACTGGAGGACACGGGACTGGAGAACCCAGGACTGGAACACTGGACTGGAATTCCCCGGACTGGAGGACACAGGACTGGAACACTGGACTGGAGCACACCGGACTGGTCCACACAGCTTCACCTGCACTTAGCTACTAAGCCCCCCAGGAGTTGAGCTCCTGGGTTCGAGTAGCCGGCAGGACTTACTGGACGACACAGGGATCAGGACTAGAACAAGCAGTAACTGAAGTGCGCCTAACTCCTAAACTGACCAAAAGTGTTCCTAAGCCCGGCACCAACAGAAGAGCTCCTAAGCCCTCCACTAACAGCAGTGCTCCTAACAGAAACTAAAAGGGGTGCCCCTACGCCCTACACTAACAGAAGTGCAGGGAACCTACAAGGGAAAAGGAAGGGAAGACAAACGCCAGACCTAACACTGGTGCTTCCTAAGCACCAAGCTGCAGCAGCTAAACACGGGTTCTCACCCCGGTGCTTCCTAAGCACCAAGCTACAGCAGCTAACCACAGGTCACGAGGAAAAGCGGGGAAGACACAAGGAAACAAGCAGGAAAGCCAAATACCCAAACAACAAAGGTGCTTCCTAAGCACTTACTAACAAGGGTGCTCCCAGCACCAAACTCCAGCACTGCACTAACAGCAGTGCTACTCACCGTAACAAAAGGGAAAGCAGGGGAGCCAAAGGGAAAAACAGGGAAGTCAAACACACAAGTCACAAGTGCACACTGCACTAAACTAACCTGGACCTAAAGCAAGTAGCCAGAAGCAAACGTTGTGAAGGCCCTGAAGGAAAGAACACCACTTCCTTATCAAGGCCCTCCCAGATGATGTCACTCTCCCTAGAGCCAGGCAGAACACACTGAAACACCGAGAGGCCCAACCCACATCAATGCAACGAGAAGCTCTTGAAGCCAGTACACCCAGGGAGAGGTAGAGCAACTCAGTCCACACCCACAGCTGCAGTGAAGTGAGACAATTAGCCCCATGCTGGCAGCAGCCGGCACAGAGAGAGAGAGAGAGAGAGAGGTAGCTCAAACAGGACAGAAAAATGGAACAGAAGCCAGCTAAAAAGCTGACCCCCAGGCAAAAGGTAAGTTTGAGAGGGGTTCTGACCACGATCATAACACTGCCTCTCTCTCACCCTTCTTTGTCTCCTTTTTACTTTTCAACTACTTATCAAATTTCCATCTTCTTCTTTCACCCACTAGCTCTCCCATTCCCCATATTACTCCTCCCCATCCCTACTTTCTCTTTTATCTTTAATCTACTCCCCATTACCATATTTCTACCCTCTGTAATCACTATCTCTCATTCATTTCCTTGCCACCCCCTCCTCCCCCTCTTGGCCTCTCCCACAGGGTTCCACCATTCCCATCATCTTCCTCCCTCCACCCTTCTAACCAGCATCTGATCCCCTCCCTACCCTGGTAGCCTTATATTTTCCTGCCCTTTCTCTCTTCATTCCTGTCCTCTCCCCGATGGCCCAGCATTTTCCCCCTCACCACCTACTGTGTACCTCTCCCTCCCTCTCATCTACCCCCATGTCTACCTCCCCCTCTCATTCCCACTGTCCACTATCTCTCTCTCACTCTCCTTTGTGTTCTAGGTCCAACATCTCTCTCCCCTTCCCAAACAGCATCTCTACCTTCCTCCCCTCTACCATCATGTCCAACATTTCTCTCTTTCTTGTGTTCCAATCCAACATCTCTCTCCCCTTCCCACGCAGCATCTCTCCCTTCCTCCCCTCCACCATCATGTCTAACATTTCTCCCTTCCCTCCACCCCTATGCCCACCATTTCTCCCTCCTCTCCACCCCTATGTTCAACATTTCTCCCCCTCTCACCACCTATCTCCTCTCTATGCAGCATGTCTCCTTCCCCTCCACCTCATATGCAGCCAAGACTTCTCCCTTCCTCACCCCTCCACCCCTTTGCTGCCTCTCTCCCTTCTTCCCCGTGCATCTCCCCCACCCACCATGCCTCATCTTTCCATCTTCCTTCTTCCCCGTGCAGCATCTTTCCTTCCATCTTCCCTCCCCCCCTGTGCAGCATCTTTCCTTCCATCTTCCCTCCCCCCTGTGCAGCTGCTGTCCCCCGTCTTCCCTCCCCTGTGCAACATCTTTTCCCCATCATCCCTTCCCCCGTGCAGCAACTTTCACCCCATCTTCCCTCACCCTCCTTGCAGGTCCGCCCAGCAGCAGTGTTCCTGTAGCTCGCAGCAATTCCGGTCGCAGGCTCAGCTCGCAGCGATTCCCACACGCTGCCTGCCGGCTGCCGCTCAACAATCTCCGTGCAGCTACTAAGCGCTAACCCGGAAGCCTGTCCTCTGCAACAACTTCCGGTTTCTGCCCAAGTCAAGATGTGGTAGAGGAGAGGCTTCCGGGTTAGCGCTTAGTAGCTGCAAAGAGATTGTTGAGCGGCAGCCTGCAGTCAGCATGTGGGAATTGCTGCGACCGGAATCGCTGTGCAGGAACACTACTGCTTGGCTGGCCTGACTCCAAATTGGGTGGGCCCAGGCCCACCCGTGGCTACGCCCCTGGCATTGTTGATCCCTTCTCTGTTCCCCTACTGGTTAAATCTGTCAAATGAATTTTGTTTGTGCAGCACAACTTTAAGCATATGCCATGCAAAGATTTTTTTTCACTTCTATCTCAGAAGCTGGTCAAAGTTGTTGAGGGATTTGTGCTCTTCTAAGTACGCTTGGGCTCATACACAATCAAACTCAAATCCAGAAGTTCTTGAAAAGTTGATTGTCTACAGCTGTACTGTAAGTAAGTCACTGTTCATTAACTAATGGCTATGATTAAATATTTCTTTAGCAAAGATAGAAACCACTTTATAGTAACCCTAACCATCTCGCACTAAGGTGAAATTGATCTGACTAGGCATTGCCCCATACTTGTAGAATGGCCTGCCCTTCTCCCTTTGACCAGAATCTTCTTAAAAGAATTTTAAAGGAGTAATTTCTTCTGTCATGCTCTTCCATTCTGACTTTCTTGGGAGCTACTATATTCCTTCTGTGTCTTGCATGGGATGACCTTAAAGAGTCAGTTACAGAAAAAAACATCTCCTTCCCTTACCTGCCCCATTCTTTGTTGGATGCTCCTGCTTTTGTCTTCTCTCCCCATATTCCCCTCTGTTGGATGCTCCACCTTTGCTCTCCCCTTTCCACCCCTCCTTTTTGTGTCCCATTGTCTAATGTGCTATCTGTAAATTGTACCTTAAATTGTTCTGACTTCATATGCTTTTTACCCTATTTTTTCCACTTTAGTTTTCATTACAAACCTCGTAGCATCATAAAACACACTTTGAACCAGCAAATGCTAGTTCTTTTCAACCATAAAATGTTCTACATAATCCCCTCCCCCCTTTTTCAAATAAAGTGGAAACTGTACCAGATAGCACTGATATCTAGTACTATTTGGTTAAAAGTTATCCAGTTAAGTCTTGTTGAAAAAACTGCTATCCTAAAGTGAACTAGATAAATTATCCAGTTCACTCTAGGCCAGTGATGGCAAACCTATGGCACGCGTGCCAGAGAGGGCACGCAGAGCCCTCTCTGTTGGCACGCACGCCATCGCTGGTCCGCCCACACTCCCTCCCTCCGAGTACCAGGCCAGCCTCCCTCCCTCCCTCCAAGCACCAGGCCGCCCGCCCGCCCTCGCTCCCTCCAACCAACCAACCAAGGAGGCACCAGGCTGCCCGCCTGCGCTCCCCTCCCTCCCAGCACCAGGGCCCCCCTCCTCTGAAATTTAAAAGGCGTACCTCCGGGTTAAGGCGTTGTCGGCAGCGAAAAGCGTGTTTGCATGTTCTTTGCTCGGCGTGCTTTCGGCCTTCCTTTCTGTCTCTCAAGCTCTGGTCCCGCCCTCATAGGCAGGACCAGAGCTTGACAGACAGAAGTGAAGGCCGAAGGTGCGCCGAGCAAAGAACATGCGAACACGCTTTTCGCTGCCGACGCCGCCTTAACCCGGAGGTACGCCTTTTAAATTTCGGAGGAGGGGGGGCCCTGGTGCTGGGAGGGAGCGCGGGCGGGCGGCCTGGTGCTTCCTTGGTTGGTTGGTTGGAGGGAGCGAGGGCGGGCGGCCTGGTGCTTGGTTGGTTGGAGTTAGCGCGGGCAGACCTGGTGCTGGGAGGGAGCGCGGGCGGCCTGGTGCTTCCTTGGTTGGTTGGAGGAAGCGAGGGCGGGCAGCCTGGTGGGTGGGAGGCAGGGCGACCTGGTGCTGGGGGGGAGGCAGGGCGACCTTGTGCTGGATGGAAGGGAGGCCTGGTTCTTGGTGCTGGGAGGGAGGGTGGCTGGACATGGGTGGCTGGAGGAGAGAGGAGGGTTGCTGGACATGGATGGAGGGCAAGAAATGAAGAAGAAAGGAGGAAAGTAAAGAAATAAATGGAAAGGAAGCCCTGGAAACGGAGTTAAGAGAACAGATAGAGAGCAGCAGAATCAGAGACTAGGACCAATATGGATAGAAAAACAAAATCACCAGACAACAAAGGTAGAAAATAATCATTTTATTTTTATTTTAGTGTCTGGAATATGTCCAATTTGAGAACTTACATCTGCTGTCTTATTTTGCACTGGGTATACTGGAGCTGTAACAGCTTACAGAAATGATTTATAATGAAAAAAAATCATGTTATTTTTTTCTCCTATACTAGTATAATATTTTCAATGATGTCTGTTTATATGCGCCATGGCTGGTGTAAGGAGTGTGGCTATCATAGGGGTGGAGTCATATATGGTGACCCCGCCCATAATGAGTACCGGCACTTTGCGATAGATAATTAGATTTTGGGTTGCTGTTTGGGCACTCGGTCTCTGAAAGGTTTGCCATCACTGCTCTAGGCTGTGATTTTCAGCTGTGCTAACTTAACTGATTATATTGCTTGAATATCTAGTTTAAAGGCAGCTGGATATTCCACTGCAGAATATCAACTACACTGTTTTCAGTTCTGACATTTTAGGAGGCATTTTTCAAACTGGTCAACATTCAGCCAGCAGAAGTCTGTTTTTTTTTTTTTTTTACTGTCGCCAGCTAAATTAGGTCTGGGTATTCAATGCCAAGTCAAGTCTGGGCATCAGCACTGAAAATCTGGGTATGACCAGACCAGAACTTATATCTTCAGCCTTATAGGGATTTGTCAGGTCCCCATAAACCTCCCCCTCCCATTTCTAGGCCTGATTTTCCCCAAGAGAATATGCCCCTTCCTAACACCCCTAACCGCAGCCCCCCACCCAAACTGGACTACCCAGATTTGCCACCCTCTCCCATCCATCTACCCACCCACAAGCAATGTTCCCTCTAAGGACCAGGGGCGTATCTGCGTGGGGCCACAGGGGCCTGGGCCCCCACAGATTTTACCCCGGACCCCCCTACCGCCGTTAACCCTCCCTCCCTCGCCTACCGCTGTCACCTACCCCGAGGTCCGCTTCCTCCGGCTTTTTAAAATATTGCTTCAGCTGGCGGGGGACCCCAACCCCCCGCCAGCCCAGCCGCGATCTTTAACTTTTTCATCCTCGTCGTGCAGCGCACTGTGAAAGCTGCATGCATCTTTAGTTCCAGTTGGATGGAGTCTGATGTCGCAGTTTCAGCTCCTGCCCCTTTTCAGCCCCCAGTTCCAGAACTAACCCCCTTATCTCACCTACCCTCCTTTTCAGCCCCCAGTTCCAGTCCCCTTCATCCACCTGCCTTGCATTAGGGACCCCCTTTTCAGCTCCAGCCCCATTCTCTCACCTGCCCTCCTTTTCAGCCCCAGACCTATTCTCCAACCTGCCCCTGCCCCAGGCATGGCCCCATTCTCCCTCATGCCCCCTTCTCAGACCCTAGTACCAGCTCCAGTCCCCTTCTCCCATCTGAGCCCCCACAACCCAGTTTTATTTATTATTTATTTATTAGGAATTATTTACCGCCTTTTTGAAGGAATTCACTCAAGGCGGTGTACAGTAAGAATAGATCAAACATGAGCAGTACGCAATTAGAGCAGTAAAAATATTCGAACAACAATACAAAGTATGGCATGGTATACTACTTGCAATGGCAACACGATATGTACTAGAACATTATAATTGCTAGTGAAGGGTAAGGCAAAGTTGTAACATATAGATGAGTAAGAAAGTAGGAAGAATTAGAAAGTAAGGTGACTGATTTGAAGAAAGTTGCACGTGAGGTCAGAGAGATGGTTAAATATTAGCTAGGGTAGGAGTGGATAAACATGTCCCGCTGCAGTATGTGCAGCCCGAGTCAATCCTTGTGTGTGTGAGTGAGACTAACAAGTTAGTTACTTCTTCCATTAAAGGCTTGGTTGAAGAGCCAAGCTTTCACCTGCTTCCTGAAGTAGAGGTAATCTTGTGTTAAGTGGAGCCTTTCAGGCAATGCATCCCAGAGTGTGGGGGCTACTCCGGAGAAGGATCGCTTGCGGGTATCACATCATGTAATGTCTTTTGGAGAGGGTGTAGTTAGTGAAAGTCCTTGGGAGGACCTTAGTGTCCTTGGCAGTGTGTAGAGGATCATCCTATTCTTCAGATACTCGGGGCCATTTCCTTTCAGGGCCTTGAAGATCAGACATAATGTTTAAAATTTAGCCCTGTATTGTACTGGTAGCCAATGAAGTTTTTGCAAAAATGGTGTGATGTAGTCACGTCACTTGCAACTTTCTATGAGTCTTGCTGCTGCATTCTGAATCAACTGGAGCTGGTGCAGGCCCTTTGTAGTCAGACCGTTGTATAGTGCATTGCAGTAATCCAGTCTTGATGTTACCATGGCATGCACAACTGGGATAAGATTTACCTTCTCGATGTAAGGAAAGAGGCAGCGTAGCTGTTGCAAATAGCAGAAGCAGCTCTTGAAGGTTGCTTGGATTTGGGGAATCAGAGTAAGTGTTGAATCTAACTGTATTCTGTTGGTGGAGGTGTACATTGTACTTATGAAGGCCTGAACCAAGCAGTTTCAGTGCTGCTAAGTATCTAATATCTAAGAATTAATGTACAGACGAGAAGTGGAAATTTCTCTTTTTTTCTGTAAATTTACAATGATACTAAGCAGGCCAGGTGGAGCAAGTACCCCCCCCTCCCCCACCTCTTTCCCCCACCTTCCTCTGACCAAGCAAGTGAAAGACAATGAGCTCCTGCCATTTGTTGTCCATTTGCTGTTCACATGAATGTGTGTATTAGCCTTTGAGAGACTTTTAGGATGCAGATCAAAGGAAGTTCCAGGTGTAGGGGGCAGGGCTGACAGAGGAGAGAGAGATAGAAATCCTGTAGTAAGGACTGGATAAGAAATATTATTGCAGAAGGGGGAGAATCTCTCCCTTTGAATATGGCCAAGAGACAGAATTCTTTCCCATGAAGTAAGGCTACTATCCAGGACAGAATTACCCTTTTACAACCACAATCAGGTAACACCTTATTTCCTTCTCTGCCTAGAACAATTCAAACACTATCTCCCTGGTCCCTGGAGTCAAAAGCAATAGTTCTATTGACAAGAGAAACCTAACACCTCTATAGCAACTGGAAGCAGTAAACTTTTGTCTCCTCTTTTAGAATAGGGGAGATATTAAATTAAAGGTTTGAGAAATGTATGTCCAAAATATTTGGACAACAGACCAAATGCATCTTCAAAAGGAAATATAAACAGATGCTGTGTATTTTATTGATACTAGAGATCCTGACTGACTGTAAGGTGCTAACTAAGGGGGTGTGACAACCCCTCCCCCTTGTGCTCCCTCTTTGTCTTGTAAGGGAAAAGAAACCCTATATAATATTTCTCTGCCAGATAGGAGGTTGGGCAGTGTACATCTCTTTTGGCTCCCAAGCCAGGGAGTCTGAAAGAATGTCCTGCTCCCACTTTCCATTGCCATTTCCATTTCTATATATGTTCTCATTTCTGTCATATTCTAGACTATACTTTAATATTTTCTTATTTTTTTAACCTAATCTCTGGATAATTAAATAAACCTGTGTTAACCCCAGGAAGCGCTTCCTTGGTCTCTTTTTGTCTTTGTTGCAGTCTAAATAGTGCTACCAGTTGTCTGGTTCTTTTAAGGTACCGGGGTCGAGGGGATTGCATTTGTGTGAGTAGTGCCCAGCCGTGATTAGAGACTCTGGAGGCAGCACGAAAAGGCACAAACAATTCCAAGGTTCCTGACTTGTGATTTGAGGGGGAGTTCCCACCTGCCTACCCTCAGTTCCCTTGACAGCCCCCTTCTCTATGCCACCCGGCTCCCTGCATTTAAAAAAATCTCTGACTCGGCAGTGCAGCGCCTCGCGTCTGCTTGTAAAAGAAGCGGATCGCCTCGTCGGGCCTTCCCTCACTGTGTACCACCCTCGCAGAAATAGGAAGTTACATCAGAGGAGGGAAGGACACAGGGAAGGCCCGACAAGGCGATCCGCTTCTTTTACAGGCAGACACGAGGCGCTGCACCGCCGATTCAGAGATTTTTTAAAATGCAGGGTGCCGGGTGGCATAGAGAAGGGGGCTGTCGAGGGAGCTGAGGGTAGGCAGGTGGGGACTGGGGACTGCGGCACCAACGGCTTTTGGGTGGGAGCAGCGGGAGCGGAGCACCCCCTCTCGTGCTTACACCTGGGCCAGACCGCCCCCACCGCCGCGTCCTTGGTACGCCACTGCAGCCATGGCATTTTAAAGGCACGGTTCAATTTTTATCACTGCTCCAGTCTTTTGTTTGACTTATTTCCCGCATTGGAGAAGATAAGCACAGTATTTGTGCTGCAACGTTCTCAAGAGTCACTTTTTTGATCCAGTTTGTGAAGAACATGGTCATACTTTCTGTGTTACTTTTGAGAGCATTCATTCATATTGACCCCTGAGGAGTTGGTACACTGAAATACGGCCAATGTCGGGTCTATTAATAAAAGGACTCATGATTTTTCCCATCTTGAAGGCCCATTTCTGCTTTTTTCTTCCTTATTGGGACTAAAAGACCCGACAAAACATAATATCTACCCTTCTCTAATCCTTTGAAATCTTCCCTGTCACCAAGGATCTATTACACAAATCTTTAAGAGGACCCACCAGAATCTCTTTGAGTTCCTTCAGTATTCTTGGATGTATCTCATCTGATCCCATGGCTTTGTCCACTTTCAGTTTTTTCAGTTGTTCATAAACACTTCTGTGAATAGTGTAATATCTGCTCCATAGTAACATAGTAAATGACGGTCCATCCAGTCTGCCCAACAAGATAAACTCATTTTACATGGTATGCGATACTTTATATGTATACTCATATATGTCTCCAGGAGTTTCTTCTGTGAACACAGAACAGAAGTATTTGTTTGTTTAGTATATCTGCCTTTTCCTCATCACTATCCACATATCAGTTCTCAGCAGCTTTCAGTCTCACAATTCAATTTCTACCTCTCCTCCTTTCTTCAATACACTTGAAAAAAAGTTGTCACCTTTCTTTTCTGTCTCTAGCTATATTTTCTTTTATCTGTATTTTTGCCAGCTGTATTTCTCTCTTCCATTCTTTGAGTTTTATGAAGTATTCTGTACTTCATAAATGCCACCCATTTTGCCTTTACTCCTTCAGACACTTGTTTGGTGAACCATATAGGTTTCCTTTTCCTCTTGCTTTTGTTTACTTTCCTTACATTGCCATTTTAATTGCTCTTTTCAGCTTGGACCACTGACTTTCCACTTCTCTTATATCCTTCCATCTTGCTAGCTCTTTCCTCAGGTATTCCCTCATTTTGCTAAAGTCTGCATGTTTGAAATTCAGGACTTTGAGTTTTGTATGTCTGCGCTCCCCTTTAGCTTCTATATTGAACCATATGATGTAATGATCACTACTGCCCAGGGGGACACCAACCTGGACATTAGACACATTTTCCTCATTTGTGAACATGAGATCCAGTGTTGCCTTTTCTCTGGTGGGTTCTGTTGCAATTTGCCAGAGCATTTTGAAAGGCATCCGCTATCTCTCTGATTCTACAGATAGAACACTCAGTCTGTATCTGGCAAATTGAAATCTCCCAGCAACAGCATCTCATCTTTCATTCCCAGCCCTTGGATATCTATTACTAGATCTTTGTCCAGATTTTCCATTTGTGTGGGAGGTCTGTAGATGACACCTGTTTGAACAGAGGTTTCATTTTCTCTCTCCCAAATGATCCATATCGCTTCTTCCTTTCCCAGTTGCCCTGACTTTCAGATGCTTTTATGTTGTTTTTCATATATAGTGCTACTCCTTCACCTTTTCAACCAGCTCTATCCTTCCTAAACAGATTACAGCCTGGTCTGGTTGCATCCCATTCATGGGAGTCATTAAACCATGTCTCTGAGATAGCAACAAATTCTAAATCTGCCTCTAACACCAGGGCTTGCAGATCCTGCACTTTGTTGCTCAGACTGTAAGCATTTGTGCTCATTGCTTTCCAGATATTTTATTGATGCTTTCACCTTTTGCATAGTTTTTTTTGCCTTCTGTCTCCCCTTCTGCTTGATTGCTGATAAGTGATTTACCAAGATGGTTTAATTTATTGTTTCTCCAACTATTCTCCAACTTTTGTTTTTGCTCAGGGTGCCTGCTTGATCTCATTTGGTTCTGTTTGCCACCCCCACCCTCTAGTTTAAACACTTGGAAATATGCAGACAATTTCTCATCAAGGATCCTCCTTCCTGCCAGAGATATAGACTGTCATTACAGTACAGCCTTTTGTTTCTCCATGTAGTGCCCCATCCCACTATGTATCTAAAACCTTCTTGTTGACACAAGGTTTTAAGACACTGATTGAAGTTTTCTGTATTATGTAATCTTTCCATTTCCTTTCCTATATGTGTGTTCAGTCATATATTAACATATGGCATTCCTTTTCTCATCTTTTGATGATTATTTTAGCATTTTTTTTAACTGCTTTGCTGTATTATACAAAAGGAGATTTAGAAAGTATCAAATAAATATAAACACTGATCCACACATGGAACAAGGAAATGTCTTCAGTTCTGCTGGCTCAGCATTGCCTAAAAACTAGCAGCTTGCTGCAAATTCAATTTCTGTTTACATCAGTAGTTCCCAATTCATGGTCTGGGAGACCACTACTAATAGCCCACAATACATAGAGAAGAAAAAAAAATCTGTTCACACTTCTATAATCCATGTGATCATAATGCAAAGGCTGCTGTAGAACAGGGTCAGTAATGGCTGCAGGGATAGTGGCAGCAGAATCAGGAGCTGTGGGGGGAGAGGGGGCGGAAGCAGCAGCAGCAGCTACTGACCTGGGATCAGATGTGGCTGAATCAGCCAACAGCAGAAGTGGCAGTGGAGGTGTGATCAGAGGCAACTGTGGAGGCTAGAAACAGGATTGGTAAGTGAGAAAAGAGTGAGATACTAATAGTGGGGATGAGCTGGAGAGAAACAGGGAGACTGACTGATTGGCGAGGATTGGCTGGAAAGAAAGAGACAGACTGTTAGGCAGTGCCTGGAAGACAGGAGAAGATAAGGAGAAATTAGGTCTTAACTCGGTGGTTCCCAAACTTTTTCAGTTCAAGGCACCCTTCAAGTCCAAGCAATTTTTTGAACCCCCCCCCCCCCCCCAGCCACACTGATCTCCCCCTCCCCCAGCCACACCGATCTCCTCCCTCCCCCCCAGCCACACTGATCTCCGACCCCCCCCCCCCCCCCCACGACTACACCGATCTCGGCCCAGCCACACAGATCTCCATCTTTTTCTCTGCACAAATGTAATGTGTGCTAGGGTGTCCCTATAACCAGCCCCTCCAAATGACACACTGATTACGATTTATAACAAATTACTACTCTACCTACGAAAAGTTATTCCGTTATTATATTTCCTCTGTGTACATTTGTATGCTAAACAAGCCAGATATGGCATATTTGAAATACAAATGAGATTAAATAAAAATGCTACCAGCAATAAAGAACGACAATATGGATGCAGCAGCTCATAGGTTGGTTTGATAGAACTGATAGCACAAGCTTGAAGGCTACTGCAGTCCTGCGCTTGATTTTTTTGTTGTTGTTTTGCCGCTGCTACTGTCTGCAGTAGCAGTTTGGGTGGTGGCAGGAGGGAGGTCAGGATTTGCCGCGGCACCCCAGAGAGTTCGCAGCCAGGAGCAAAAGGGTCATCTGAGGTGAAGTATGACACTTCATCCCAGATATGACCCATGATTCCTGGTGCCCCAAGTGGACTCCTCTACCTACAAAATTTGTCTAATTTTGGCTATTACCTTGGGCCCCTGGGCTCCTATTCTCACCCTGTGATCCCAGAAAAATAGTCCCTGGTGGTGGTCTAAGCGGGCTTCTAGACCTCCATCCCTTCCTCCCAACTCCACAAAAGTAGTCCCTGGCAGCCAAGTGGACCCTTAACTTACCACCTGTATAAAACTCCCTCCCACCTTTTAAAGGTGAATATGGCATGGTCAAGAACATTTCAGGGTGTCCTCTTGGACTATCAAGGTTTATTTTTGTGGGATGGGAGGGACAGGTGGGAGAAGTTGGGGGTGTCAGGGTTTCAAAGGCCCACTGGACTATAAGGAAAAATTTGTAGAGTGGGGGTAAGGGAGAAATCCCTGCTCGTGGCACTAACAGAAAGGGAGACATTTTACTCTCAATTCCAAAAATGGCTGCACACTTTCTGACACCACATTAGTTTACTGCATTAGGAGTAAATGCTTATTTTTAATGTGTGTTAAACTTAGCAAAGTGTTCTACCGCAATATTTACTATATCACATGAGGCCTTTGGAGGTTAATAAGGGGTCCATACACCCAAAAAGGTTGGGAACTTCTGGTTTAGATGATCTCCCGATTACTTTTCAGCTGGACTGGATACTGTCAGACACAGGAAACTGAGCTCGATGGACCTCAGTCTCACTCAGCATGACTTTTCTTATGTTCTAAATCTTGTTTCTTTTTACTTCCTGAGCTTTGAGACAACAATAAATGTCAATAACTTATTTTTCTTGCCAAGGTTTTACTTATTCATGCAAGGCTAAGAATAGGTGTTCTTAGGTATCCTGCTGTTTAATCTTTTGATGCATTTGCTATATGAAATACTGGCTATGTTTATCATCTTAGCTATGCTCACTGGGGCTACTCAATGTCCCTGGCCGAATGCCTGGGAGTTGTGATTGTCTCAGACTACATCCCTTACAAGCAGGCAAAAAAGCAAGCGAGAGGAATGACAAGTCAGCAGTTCTAGAGAAGGGAAGAAAGTAACAATTATTGGCACAGGAGGAGATGCATGAGCAAAATGCCCAGAACATCATAAGACCACAACTAGTTTGGTCCAGCGTAGGCTTAGTGACTCACATGAGCAGATGAGAAAAATCATGAACTATAGTTACCTTATGCCATAGGGAGGGTGATTTTCAAAGCTGTTTACCCAGGTACATTGGTTTGTCTGACGACTGCTCTCCCCCATTATTATCTCTCTGAACGCTGGAGTTACTGACCTGTGCTACTGAGAGTAGGTGTGCTGTGCTAATTGGGTAACACAGGCATATTGCCATGAGAGGAAGTGATGTCACGCTCCAAGATGGCAGCTTAATCACAAGACTCTGCTGGGGCTAAGAGCAAGTTAAACTATTCCCAGAGACAATTTGAGTTTTTAAGTTTGGTGCTAGGGGCTAGTGGTGCCTGGAAGCATGCCGCCAAAAAAGAGCCTGAAGCGCTTCCGTTATTTGGCGGACCAGGGCGAGAAGACGAGAATGGAGTCAGCAGGGCCAGGAGCACAAGGAAAAAAGATGGTGCCACTTCAGTCCAAATTGGAAGATGAAGTAGGCAGCAAGGGAACTGCGGAGACTGGAGACATTACAAAAAACGGATGTGGTCGGTTGGTTTCAGGAGCTGAAAAGAGATCTGGCAGGGGTCCGCAAGGATGTACATGACATTTTGAAGGATTTTTGAGCTGAAATTGGAGAGCTGGTTGCATGGGTGAATGAGGTGAAGGATGGTCTGGGAGCTCTTAAAAATGATCTGGGTGAGCTCCAAAAGAGTGTCGGCAGCAGATTAGGAAATACAACAGTTAAGAAAGCAGATGCAAGATCTGGAAAACAGATCCCGAAGATGTAATCTACGCTTCAAAGGGATCCCTGAGACTGAAATTTTTAGCAATTGTTTGACTGTAATTCAAGAATTTTGCAATTTTCTTTTTACTTATGCAGGCGAGGAGCAGCAAACAGTGCTTCACATACAGAGGGCACACAGAGCTCTGGGTCCACAGCGTGATTCTATCCCAAGGGATTTTGCAGATTACCCTACTAAGGAACTCATATTGTCTCTAGCACAAAAGCGGACTGAGATTGCTTGGAAATATTGTAAGGTTGCAGTGTACCAGGATCTGGCGTGGCCCACTCTTCAAAAACGAAGATCTTTCAGGGAAGTTACTGCATTTATGAGGTCTCAAGGAATTCGGTACAGGTGGTTATTTCCCTTTGCAGTTTGGCTCACGGTTGGAAGAAATTCTAGGAAGGTGAAGGCACCAGTGGAAGCTTGGGTGGCGTTGCGGTCTTTAGGATGTGATAAGGTTCCAGAATTGCCCAAGACTACAGTAATTTCAAAGGATTCCAGCAGTGAGCTGGCATGGCAAACAATAGTGGGTCACGGGAAGAAGCAGCTTAAGCAAGTGGCTTAATGTACTCTATACTCAAGACAGTTCATTGATTTTGAAGTTATTGCAATCTATTGTATGGGAGCCGTGCGTTCTTTGGTTCAGGCATATTGCCGCGTGTTATCTGATTAGCACAGGAGTAGCATGGGAGCCTTTACCACCTCCTAAATAGGTGGTGGTAAGGGCTCCCACGGTAATGGCCACGCGCTAATAGGGAAATTAGCATGTGGCCATTATAAAAAAAATATGGCGAGGTGGCCATTTTACCGTTGCACTAAAAGTGGCCACAGCACATGGAAAACCCACATGCTGACACCAGTGCTGGCCACTTTTAGTGTGGCTTGGTGAAAGGACCCATAAGCGAGTTGCACATGCCATTTATAGAATAGCCCTGAGCACTCAGCTAGTACTTACCTGTGTGTTACTATTCTACAAAATAATGCACACAAATGGCACCATGTAATAGAAACAGGGGGATAATGTACACACACAAATTTACACCTTTATCACAACAAGTGTAACATAGGTGTGCATTTGTGCGCTGGAATTTCTGTGCTGCTAGGGCAATTCTGGGAGCCTGTATTATAACAGCACACAGGTGCCTATGTTTCCTTTCTAAAACGTACTTAAAATAGGTGCCAATATCCTCTTTGCGATATCCAGTTGCTGACAGTGAATGTCTTTTTAAGTGCTGAACGTTGCCAGCTGAATTAGCCCCGGATATTCAATGCCAGGCTATGTCCGGTCCCTGGCACTGAATATCTGGGGCTGTGAAGGTATTCAGCTGGGATCCGCATAAGGGGGGTATCAGATTCCCCCTCCCACCCCCAACATGCCCAGATCATTCTCCTGGCCCCTCTTCCAAAACAAGCCTCCCCCCAGACATCCTGACCCAGCTCCTGGACTTCACTGATGATCTAAAAATGGTGACTGTGACCTCTTCCAGTAGTCTAGCATTACTACTGTTCAGGTGGTGGTGTGTGAGTTGCTACCTCTGCTGGCTGCCTCTAGAGGTGAAAGACACATTTGGAGGTAAAATGGGGGAAGGATTTGAGGGAAGGAGGTGAAATGCTGGACTTGAGGGTGGAGTGGAGGGATACAAATGAGATGCTGGACACATTGGGGGGGGGGGGGGGGAATGCTGCCTAAGAAGGAGAAGGGAGTTGGTTGAGGCTTGGCACCCTGAGCCAGTGCCTCACCTGGTCCATGCCTTGAGTCAACCCCGATTTGTATTGTACTGATATTTATCATATTTTAGTTATATGGCTGTTCTACAGTGTTATTAAATGTGTACATTTCTGACACAGTTTCATGTTAGTACTATTATTAGGTTACATACAAGCTCATTTTCAAAGCACTTAGCCTCCCAAAGTTCCATAGAAACCTATGGAACTTAGCCTCCCAAAGTGCTTTGAAAATATGCCTCATAGTAACATAGTAGATGACGGCAGAAAAAGACCTGCACAGTCCATCCAGTCTGCCCAACAAGATAAACTCACATGTGCTACTTTTTGTGTATACCTTACCTTGATTTGTACCTGTCCTTTTCAGGGCACAGACCGTATAAGTCTGCCCAGCACTATCTCTGCCTCACAACCACCAGCCCCGCCTCCCACCACCGGTTCTGGCACAGACCGTATAAGTCTGCCCAGCACTATCCCCGCCTCCAAACCACCAGTCCAGCCTCCCACCACCGGCTCTGGCACAGACCATATAAGTCTGCCCAGCACCATCTCCGTCTCCCGCCACCGGCTTTGCCACCCAATCTCGTCTAAGCTCTTTAGGATCCATTCCTTCTGAGCAGGATTCCTTTATGTTTATCCCACGCATGTTTGAATTCCGTTACCGTTTTCGTTTCCACCACCTCCCGCGGGAGGGCATTCCAAGCATCTACTACTCTCTCCGTGAAAAAATACTTCCTGACATTTTTCTTGAGTCTGCCCCCCTTCAATCTCATTTCATGTCCTCTCGTTCTACTGCCTTCGCATCTCCGGAAAAGGTTAGTTTGCAGATTAATACCTTTCAAATATTTGTTTCTCCTTTCCTCCAGAGTATACATGTTCAGGTCCGCAAGTCTCTCCTCATACGTCTTGTAACGCAAATCCCATACCATTCTTGTAGCTTTTCTTTGCACCGCTTCAATTCTTTTTACATCCTTAACAAGATACGGCCTCCAGAACTGAACACAGTACTCCAGGTGGGGCCTCACCAACGACTTATACAGGAGCATCAACACCCCCTTTCTTCTGCTGGTCACACCTCTCTCTATACAACCTAACAATCTTCTAGCTAGGGCCACCGCCTTGTCACACTGTTTTGTCGCCTTCAAATCCTCAGATACTATCACCCCAAGATCCCTCTCTCCACCCGTACCTATCAGACTCTCCCCGCCTAACACATACGTCTCCCGTGGATTTCTACTCCCTAAGTGCATCACTTTGCATTTCTTCGCATTGAATTTTAACTGCCAAACCTTAGAGTAGTCTAGTGATTGTTGCAGTGCACTGTAGAGAAGGGAACCCATTTCCATATCCCACTCTGTTACACTTGTGGTGAAAAGTTTGAGCTGTCCATAACCCACCAAGAACCTACTGTACCCACATATAGGTGAAATCTGCAGACATTAGGGCTGTTGTAGTGGTGTACAGTTGGGTACAGTAGGTTTTTGGTGGGTTTTGGAGGGCTAACCATAAAATAATATAAGGGGGTAACAGTGAGAAGTCCACTGCAGCGTCCCTTAGGGAGCCCCATTGCTGGGATGTCTGTGTGGCCAGTGTACTAATAATGCTGCCCCCCCCCCCCCCCCCCCCCCCATGCATCCAAATAGCTTGTTTTTGTGTGCTTTTCCCTTGGACTTTTTTTTTTATGGTCCTAAAAGATAGATGCACTGAACACAAAAACATCTAGCAAACGACCATTTTCAAAACAAAAGTTTGAACATTTTTCTGGTTTGAAAATGGCCATGTTTACAACTGGATTTTTGGATTTTTTCCTAAAATGTCCAAAATCAGATTTAGACATCATATCAAAAATGCCCCTCTTTATATCTTAGAAGTACATTTTTTAAGTTCCTTAACAAAATATTTAGAAGTACTATAAGCTACACATGTATGTCCAGAACTTAGGCACCTGCACTTACATGAGCTCTATTAAGTGCCTATTAGATTGTAAGCTCTTTGAGCAGGGACTGTCTTTCTTCTATGTTTGTGCAGCGCTGCGTATGCCTTGTAGCGCTATAGAAATGCTAAATAGTAGTAGTAGTAGTAGTAGACCATTCGTCTAGCTTCTGTAGCTCCTTTTTTATGTTTTCCACTCCCTCCGGGGTGTCCACTCTGTTACAGATCTTAGTATCATCCGCAAATAGGCAAACTTTACCTTCTAACCCTTCGGCAAGGTCACTCACAAATATATTGAACAGAATCGGCCCCAGCACCGATCCTTGAGGCACTCCACTACTTACCTTTCGCTCCTCCGAGCGAATTCCATTCACCACCACCCTCTGGCGTCTGTCCGTCAACCAGTTCCTAATCCAGTTCACCACTTCGGGTCCTATCTTCAGCCCGTCCAGTTTATTTAAGAGCCTCCTGTGGGGAACCGTGTCAAAAGCTTTGCTGAAATCTAAGTAGATTACGTCCATAGCTCGTCCCTGATTCAATTCTCCTGTCACCCAATCAAAGAATTCAATGAGATTCGTTTGGCACGATTTCCTTTGGTAAAACCATGTTGTCTCGGATCTTGCAACTTATTGGCTTCCAGGAAATTCACTATCCTTTCCTTCAGCATCGCCTCCATTACTTTTCCAATTACCGAAGTGAGGCTTACCGGCCTGTAGTTTCCAGCTTCTTCCCTATCACCACTTTTGTGAAGAGGGACCACCTCCGCCGTTCTCCAATCCCTCGGAACCTCTCCCGTCTGCAAGGATATATTAAACAAATCTTTAAGAGGACCCGCCAGAACCTCTCTGAGCTCCCTCAATATCCTATGGTGAACGGTTTACCTCATTGATTGTATTTATGTTTATATTTGGTCATCTTATTATTGTTATGATGTTAAAATTGTAAACTTTATAAATTGTAAACTTTATAAACTGGTGTACACTGCCTTGGGTGAATCTCTTCATAGAGGTGGTTAATCAATCCCAATAAACAAATAAAATACTGTATCACACTCTCACGTTTTTGCATGACCCTACATTTTTAGAATTAAATCTTAGCTGCCAAATTCTAGATCATTCTTCAAGTTTCGCTAGGTCCCTCCTCATATTATCCACACCAACAGGGGTATCTACCCTACTGCATATTTTGGCATTATCCACAAAGAGGCAAACATTACCAGACAGCCCTTCCTCAATATTGCTTACACAAATGTTGAAAAGAACTGGATCAAGAACCAGTCCTTGTGGCACACCTCTGGTAATGTCCATTTCCTCCGAGTGAACTCCATTGACCACTACTCTTTGTCACTTTCCATTCAACCAGTTTCTAACTCAGTCAGTCACTTTAGGGTCCATACCAAGGGCACTCAATTTATTTCTTAGTCATTTATATGAAATCGTGTCAAAGGCTTTGCTAAAACCTAAGTATATCTAGCGCTCTCCCTCGATCCATCTCTCTAGTCATCCAATCAACAAAATTAATCATATTTGTGTGACAAGACCTACCTCTAGTAAAATAATGTTGCCTCGGGTCCTGCAATCCACTGGATTCCAGAAACCTCACTATTTTCTGTTTTAGAGGCATTTCCATTAATTTACTCACAACTGAGATGAGACTAACTTACCTTTAGTTTCCAAACTCCTCCTTACTTCTGCTTTTGTGAGAGAGTCCCTTCTCCGTTCCACCAAAACCACTTCCAACTCTACAGAAGCAGTGAAGAGGTCGAACAGCTGTCAGAACTTCCCTCAGTTCAGTACCCTTGGATGTATCCCAGTGGCAGGCCTACATTCCAGCAGAGGTTGCTACTGAAACTTTTTCTACAGAAAGCATCTAAATACCCTCAGAAAAGGTTCCTCCAGTTTACTTGACATATGTAGCTCTTTGGTAAGCACTGCTTACTGAGTCAGAAGGAAATGATACACAAGGAAACACACAAACTAATAGCTTAACCTCTTAGAGCACAATGTGACAAACACGAGCCCGACAGTGCCAAAAGAACAGAAGCTGTGAATCTTAGTAGTTCTATGTGATACTTTTTTCTACTAATACCTGAGGTATTAATTGATTATATATTCTACCTTTCCGGTTTTTTGAATTCAGTGATACTTTTTTCTACCCCATCCATGCCTGTTCATAAAACCCTGTATGATACAATGTGGACCGCAATAAGAAGCAGTGTTTTTTCTCAGAGAAATCAAACTGAATTTTCCATTATTTTAGGGATCCTCTTTCTTTCAAATAAATAGCTCTAAGCATTTGCAAACCTGAAAATGACTTTGTACCATCTGCTTGTTGAAAGTGTGGGAGGAATCAGAATGGCAAGCACTTGAAAATTAGAAGCAAGAACATTCCTCCCCATCACCCTTTTTTTTTCACAGGAACCAAACTGAGATGGTTTAGTATTATAGCACTTCAAAGTGAGTGTATAATTATAGGGTATCAACACGAACAGACACAGCAATCTTCTTTTCATCCCAAATCCTCCCCTAGTTAAGTAGGCAAAAGACTCCTCTCACCCTTCCCCCATTGGAATAAAGCGATTAAAAAAAAAAAAAAAGTAAAAATAGTTCTTACGCCTTCTGTGGTTTCCATGGGTTCCTCAGGCAAAACAAGGCCCTGCCAAAAGAAAAGAACAAAATTTAGAAAGGCAGAAGGCAAGAAATACTAATCAACACATATAGAAAATGTATTCAAAGCTCGATTTGTTCACATCTGGGCTCTGAGCAGAATTTGTGCAAACACCCAACCAAAAACTACCCGAAGAAAATGCTCAGCTACCTGCTTATTACTTTGTGCATGACAAAAGTTAAAATATATGCTTTGGATCAGGGATTCCCTGTGCACACTGTAACAAGGGTTCTGCTAATGGTGAACAGCGGGGCTCTACTGATTGAGGAGTCATACAAGAAGATGACACTGTAAAAGTTTACTAACAGGACTTTCAGCTCTAACTAAGGAGGTCGTTTTAGAAGGTTTATGCAACTTCTGAACATGTAAATAGCAGGCTTACTTGTGTGTTTCTACATGTCTAAAAAGCAGCAATTTTAGAAAAGAGACTGCTTCACATGAGTACATCCACGGCATGTACAGTTTGGAAAAGAGTGTGGCTGGGAAAGACCTGAGATATACACATGTAGTTCCTATTCAGCAACAGCAATATTTGCATACTTTAAAAAAAATCTGCTCACTGGTGTTTATACCCACTACAAGTCATGTCTGAGTGTCAGCTAGCTACTGATTTGTGCTTTGCCTTTGGAGGAGTGATTGAGGGGGCAGTTTTATTTATTTATTTGCTGCATTTGTACCCCACATTTTCCCCACCTATTTGTAGGCTCAATGTGGCTTACATTATATTGCAAAAGGTTGTGGTTCTCCCTCTGTTTAAAACCATCTCAAAAGAAAAAGCCAAAATTAGAGTTTTGGTTCTGTGTTCTTTTTCTTGATTTATTGGTTGGGTCTTATATCACACATTATCCAAAAATAATTTCAGTTCAATTTGGCTTACACACATTACAAAAGTTGAATTACAGTGAGTGAGATTTGAAGATTACAAAGCAAGAGAACAATTTTACAACTAGTGCAGTGTTGTGATGGTCAATGGAAAAACTCAAATTAATTAGTACATAAGTATTGCCATACTGGGAAAGACCAAAGGTCCATCAAGCCCAGCATCCTGTTTCCAACAGTGGCCAATCCAAGTCACAAATACCTGGCAAGCTCCCAAAAAAGTACAAAACATTTTATACTGCTTATCCCAGAAATAGTGAATTTTCCCAAGTCCATTTAATAATGGTCTATGGACTTTTTCTTTAGGAAGCCATTCAAACCCTTATTTAAACTCCGCTAAGCTAACCACCTTTACCACATTCTCTGGCAACGAATTCCAGAGTTTAATTACAAGTTGAGTGAAGAAAATTTTTCTCCAATTCGTTTTAAATTTACTACATTGTAGCTTCATCGCATGCCCCCTAGTCCTAGTATTTTTGGAAAGCGTAAACAGATGCTTCACATCAACCCGTTCGACTCCACTCATTATTTTATAGACCTCTATCATATCTCCCCTCAGCCGCCTTTTCTCCAAGCCGAAGAGCCCTAGCCGCTTTAGCCTTTCCACATAGGGAAGTCGTCCCATCCCCTTTATCATTTTCGTCGCCCTTCTCTGCACCTTTTCTAATTACACTATATCTTTTTTAAGATGCGGCGACCAGAATTGAACACAATATTCGAGGTGCGGTCGCACCATGGAGCGATACAAAGGCATTATAACATCCTCATTTTTGTTTTCCATTCCTTTCCTAATAATACCTAACATTCTATTTGCTTTCTTAACCACAGCAGCACACTGAGCAGAAGGTTTCACCGTATTATCAACGACGACACCTAGATCCCTTTCTTGGTCCGTGACTCCTAACATGGAACCTTGCATGATGTAGCTATAATTCATAGCTTCCCTATGTCTGTCTCAATATCAGACTAAAGACTTTTCCTCCAGGAACTTTTCTAAACATTTTTTAAACCCAGATACGCTAATCGCTGTTACTACATCCTCCAGCAAAGTGTTCCAGAGCTTAACTATTCTCTGAGTGAAATATTTCCTCCTATTTGTTTTAAAAGTATTTCCTTGAAACTTCCATGAGTGTCCCCTACTTTTGTACTCTTTGAATGAGTAAAAAAGTGATTCACTTCTACTCGTTCTACACCACTCAGGATTTTGTAGACCACAATCATATCTCCCCTCACCTGTCTCTTTTCCAAGCTGAAGAGCCCTAACCTCTTTAGACTTTTCTCATATGACAGGAGTTCCATCCCCTTTATCATTTTGGTTGCTCTTCTTTGAACCCTTTCTAATTCCGCTATATCTTTTTTGAGACACGGTGTCCAGAATTGCACACAATACTCAGCATAAGGTTGCACCACAGAGCAATACAAAGGTATTCTAGTATTTTCGGTCTTATTTACCATCCCTTTCCTAATAATTCCTAGCATCTTGTTTGCTTTTTTGGCTGCAGCAGCACATTAAGCAGAAGATTTCAGTGTAGTATCTACGACACCTATATCTACCCCCAAGGTAGACCTTAGCATCAGATAACCGTGATTCAGATTATTCTTTCCAATGTGAATCACTTTGCATTTGTCCACATTAAATTTCATCTGCCATTTGGATGTCCAGTCTTCCAAGTTCCTAAGGTCTTCCTGCAATTTTTCACAGTATGCATGTGTTTTAACAATCTTGAATAGTTTTGCAAATCTGCAAATTTAATCACCTCGCTTGTCGTTCTGATTTCCAGATCATTTATAAATATGTTAAATAGCGCCTGTCCCAGTACTGATCCCTGTGGCACTCCACTATGCACCATCCTCCACTGCATAGGCGGTCGGTGGCCCAACTGTTTGGGGAGGCTAAAGGGGGCGGGATTAGGGGTGGGGCCAGGGGTGGAGCTTACATCCATAATTGTCTGACAACACAGAAAAAAAATAAGTAAAAATAAAACAGTTACAATTAATACCTTTTATTAAAATTAGATATTAGATATGTGTCATATGTCAAAGAGTAAAGTGATTGTTCAAAGAATATACTAACCACAATCACAAACTTTTTTTTTTTACATCCACTACTCTAGGCTATTACGATAGTGTACAGCGTGGATTGGATGATATTTTAGATAAAATTAAGAAAATGTAGTGTAATGTAGGCATTGATTAGTAATACCGCACTCTTGCTACTCATTATAATTCTAAATGACATAAGAGGAGAACTTGTTTATCTACAACTCTATAAATTTATACAAAAGGTAATTTGTTTTGTAACAGGTTCTTGTGTCTTGCAAGGTGCAACTGTTAAAGACGCTTGCTCACTTTGCATATATAAATATTTAAATTTAATACTTAAAGCCATAAATCAAAACATTGTATAGTGCTAGTAGCTGAAAATTTGTTACTATAATATTTCAAAAGCTACCACTGAACAAAGATTAATTTATTTTCTACACTGTAAAACTTGTAGGCGAACCCTTTCACATGCAGTGTGATTCACTAAAACTCGTTTGTGTACTGGGAGCAGAGAATGAAAATTCACCTCATCAGCTTTCCAGAAAGCCTTTTCTTCTTGTTTGAATCTTTTTACTGATTCCTAAATTGTGGAACAATAAAATCCTGCCAGAAAACATTTTCTTCTAAATACACATGTAAATAAAAATGTAAAACAGTCATATTTACAGCAATTTGTTCAACCATTGCATTTGTACGTCTGGATTTCTTGTCAGCATGGTTCCACTTTAGAACTAGGGTCAGGGCTAAAGCAACTACTTTTGTTTTGGCATGTGGAGTACTTATGCAATTTGCAGCAGTTTAAGCATTGCCACTGCACATTAACAGCTCTGATTGCTTTGCAGAAGGTCTGCAGTTACCTCCAAGTCTGCTGAACTCTTTGGCTCTGATTTCTTGAATCCTGCCTCCGTAGCCATAGCCTCGTGCAGGGTCTGAAAGTGCTGAAAAGAAAGCAGATCGCCAGCTACCACTTCTAGCTGACCCCGCCTTCTCTGCTATAACTTCCTCTTTGGAGGTCAGCCGGAAGATGAGGCAGCAGCTGCTGTGTGGAGAATCAGGGTCCCCCCGCAGCTTTGCTTTACAATTACTACTGTACGAAAAGCAGAGATCGAAACAGGAGACAGGGAAGGAAAACGTCTACAGCCTAAGGCAGGAGGTGGGGCTTGGGGGAAAGAGGGGCAATACAATACTAGGAAGAAAGCAGCAGGCATGGAAGGTCGGGCTGGGGAGGCTTAGCCTCCCCAAGCCTCTTATACCGGGCGCCTATGCTCCATTGAGAGAAATGACCATTTAACCCTACCCTCTCTTTATTCTATCCAATAACCAATTCCTAATCCACAGCAGAACACTGCCTCCTATCCCATTACTCTAATTTTCTCAGGAGTGTCTCATGAGAAACTTTCTCAAAAGCTTTCTGAAAATCTAGATACACTACATCAACCATCTCACATTTATCCACATGCTTATTCACGCCTTCAAAGAAATGAAGCAAATTAGTGAGGCAAGACTTCCCTTGGCTGAACCCATGCTGACTCAACCCCATTAAACCATGTTTGTTTATATGTTCTGTAATTTTATTCTTTATAATAGCTTCCACTATTTTACCCAACACTGACATCAGGCTCACCGGTCTGCAATTTCCTGGATCACCCCTGGAACGCTTTATAAAAATCAGCGTTACACTGGCCAGCCTCCAATCTTCAGGTACTAGGGATGAATTTAATGTCAGGTTACATATTACTAACAGCAGATCAACAATATCATCCTTGAGTTCCCCTGGATGTATGCCATCTGGTCCAGCTAATTTACTATTGTTTAATTTGTTGATTTGGCTCAGTATTCTTCCAGGTTGAACTGTATGCGGAAACGGATAGGGAGCCAATGAAGTGACTTGAGGAGAGGGCTAATATGAGCGCAGCGACACTGGCGGAATATAAGTCATGCAGCAGAAGTTTGAACAGATTGAAGGGGAGAGAGATGACTTAGTGGGAGACCTGCGAGAAGCAAGTTGCAGTAGTCTAAGCGTGAGGTGATGAGAGTGTGGAAAAGGGTTTTGGTAGTGTGCTCAGAAAGGAAGAGACGAATCTTGGGTAATATTATAGAGAAAGAAAGAACATATGTTAGCAGTCTGTTGGATATATGCAAACAAAGAGAGAGAGAGAGAGAGGAGTCAAAGATGATCCCAAAGCTACGAGATAACGAGAAAGGGATGATAACAGTGTTATCCACAGAGATAGAGAAGCAATGCCACACAGGCAGGCTGAGACTTGGTCCTGAATTCCTACTGAAATTTCTGGTGTAGAGAGGTAGATCTGGGAGTCATCAGCATAAAGATGATACCATGGGAGGAGATCAAAGCACCAAGGGAAGAAGTACAGATGGAGAAAAGAAGATGTCCCAAGACACAGCCCTGAGCTATACCAACTGATAGTGGGATAGAAAAAGATGAGGATCCACCACAGTATACACTAAAAGTGTGATGGGAGAGATAAGAAGAAAGCCAAGAAAGATTAGAGCCCCGAAATCAAAGCAAGGACAGCGTATCAAGGAGTAGGTGGTGATCAACAGTGTCAAAAGCAGATAGATTGAGAAGGATGATAACAGAATAGAGACCTTTGCATCTGGCCAGGAACAGATCATTGGAGACTTTCGCAAGAGCTGTTTCATTTTAATATAGAGGGCAGAAGCTAGATTGAAGTAGATCAAGAACAGCTTGAGATGAAAGGAAGTCTAGATAATGGTGGTGAATAGCACGTTCAAGTAGCTTGAATAAGAAAGGGAGGAGGGAGATGGACTGATAGTTGGAAAGGCAGGTAGGGTCTAATGAAGATTTTTTGAGGAGTGGTGTAACTATGGCACGTTTGAAGGTATCAGGAACAGTTGCAGTGGAAAGTGAAAGATTGAGGGGATGACAGTAGGAGAGATAGTGCTAAGTAGATGGGTGGGAATAGGATCAGAGGAACAGGTAGTTTTGAGGAGGAAGGAAAATGGGCAGCTTCCTTTTCAGTGATTTCAGAAAAGGAAGAAAAGGAGATAGAGGTTGAAAGAAGGTTGAAAGAATGGACTGGGGGAAGGAGAGGTGGAGATGACTTGGTTGAGAACTCAAGGTTAATCTTGTGAACCTTGTCATGACAGCCATAGTCTGGGGAGAAAGTGAAGGGGGAATGGAGATGAAGGCACTTTGAGGAGAGAGTTCAGTGTGGCAAATAGAAAGCGGGGGTTTGAGCCAAGAGAGTTTGTCAAGTGGATATAGTAGTTCTGTTTGTCAAGTGAAAGAGAAGACTGGAAAGAGGACAGCAATAATTTGATATGTATGAAGTCAGCATGGGCACAGGAACACCAAAGGCGTTCAGCAGATCAGGCACAGGAACGTAGGTAGCGGATTCTAGAAGTCAGCCAAGGCTGGGGTTTGGTACGCCTTACAGAATGGGAGGAACAAGAGTATCTACAGCACAGCAGAGTATTATAGGAAGAGACAGCCTCATTGACAGACTTGGAAAACATAGTAGTTGAGAAGAAGGATGAAACACTTGTGAAGAGAGTGCAAGAGTCAATAGCCTGAAGATTCCTAAATGAATTGGAGGAGATTGGACAAGACTGGGGGGGAGGGTGTTTAAGTGTGAATGTTATCTGATGGTGGTCAGAGAGGGGAAGAACTGAGGTGCAGAAACTGGAGAGTGAGCAGTTGGAGAAGAAGACAAGATTAAGACAGTGGCCATTCTCGTGAGTGGAGCACAGCTGAAGTTTGAAAGAGGTTGTTAAAGCAAGAAACTGAGAGGCATAGGAGTCAGAGGGATCATTAGCATGAATGTTAAAATCCCCAAGAATGAGAGGAGGAGATGAAGGTTTGAGAAAGAAGGAAAGCCAGGAGTCAAACCAGGCAAGGTGTATGGGAGAACAGGTAACCTCCGTGACACAAGGCAGCAGCTGAAGCAGAGTCTTCAGGGCAAAGCCAAGTCTCAGTTAGTGCAAGCAGATGGACAGCACGAGAGATAAAGAGGTCATGGATGTAGGAAAGTTTGTTGGAGACAGAGTGGACATTCCACAGGGAGCATGAGAAAGACAGAGAAGCAGGGAAAAGAACAGAAATTAGATTGCAGACATTATGGTGTGACCTGCACGAGTGAGAACTGATTTGGAGGAGCCTCATGAAATATTTTTCTGTTACTGTAGGCTCTCTCTCCTGTTGCTCAGGTGGTTTAAGGCAATGTGGATACAGTCTATCACCCCCAATACTGAGGGAAACTGAGCAATGGCATAAAACTCCCTCATGGTCTGCTGCCTCTGTTCAGGGGTGCATGGAAAGGTGATGTGGAGGGGCATAATTGAACAGAGCTGGCCATCTCTAATGACGGCCCCGTAAAGCGGCATACCCGACCGTATTATCGAAACAAGATAGTTGGCCATCTTTTGTTTCGATAATACAGTGGGGGCCGGCCAAATCTCAACATTTGGGCCGCCCTTAGAGATCGCCGGCGTTAGAGATAGCCGCCATTGGTTTTCGCCAATAATGGAAACTAATGGCAGACATCTCAAACCCGGCCAAATCCAAGCTATTTGGTTGTGGGAGGAGCCAGCATTTGTAGTGCACTGGTCCCCCTCACATGCCACGACACCAACCGGGCACCCTAGGGTGCACTGCAGTGGACTTCACAAAATGATCCCAGGTGCATAGCTCCCTTACCTTGGGTGCTAAGCCCCCCCCCCCCCCCCCAAACACCCTCTCCACACAACTGTATACCACTACCATAGCCCTTAGGGATGAAGGGGGGCACCTACATGTGGGTACAGTGGGTTTCGGGTGGGTTTTGGAGGGTTCACATTTACCACCACAAGTGTAACAGGGCGGGGCCTGGATCCGCCTGCCTGAAGTGCATTGCAGTACCCACTAAAACTGCTCCAGGGACCTGCATAGTGCTGTGATGGAGCTGGGTATGACATTTGAGGCTGGCATAGAGGCTGGCAAAAAAAATGTTTTTAAATTTTTTTTTTTTTGGGTGGGAGGGGGTTGGTGACCACTGGGGGAGTAAGGGGAGGTGATCCCCGATTCCCTCTGGTGGTCATCTGGTCCGTTCGGGCACCTTTTCAAGGCTTGGTCGTGGATAAAAAAGGACCAAGTAAAGTCGCCCAAATGCTCGTCAGAGCTGGCCTTCTTTTTTCCATTATCGGCCGAAGCCGGCCATCTCTTAACCACGCCCCCGTTCCGCCTTCAGTACACTCATAGGCGGTCGGTGGCCCAACTGTTTGGAGAGGCTAAAGGGGGCGGGGTTAGGGGTGGGACCAGAGGCGGGGCTTACATCCATAATTGTCTGACAACAGAAAAAAAATAAGTAAAAATAAGTCACAATTAATACCTTTTATTAAATTTAGATATTAAATATGTATCATATGTCAAAGAATAAAGTGGTTGCTCAAAGCATGTACTAACCACAATTGCTCAACTGCAAAACACTATGCACAAATTTGTGCAAAAGCACACTCATAAACCTTACTGTACCATAACACTGGGCAGACCCTAATAAACCAATATACCACCCATACGGAAAATGCAGACCGTCAACAATATGAAACAAGGGATCATAATATCACAATGCTCATGTAGAGCCACAAAACACCCTTTTAGGGTGGAAAGTGTTCACAATGAGCTCCTTTTATGAACGACTATATGTAGATCCTTCAAGAGGTAGTGTGTCATGATTTAGGCTCTAAAACCCTTTCTGATGATTTGGTGCCACCTCAGTAAGGCCAATACACAATCTCTCCACTGCAAAACACTATACACAAACTTGTGCAAAAACACACTCATATAGCCTTACCAAACCATAACAGTACTAATTCCAAGGACAGGACGAGCTAAACCTTATGCGTGGAAAGGCAGCACTGTAATTACACGGGGGCTCTAAAACTCCAGTGCACAACCTAGTGAAACAAAAAAAACAAAACCCAAAAAGGGCTGAAAATACTACACGCTAGCAGAATACTGCACCTTGATCACACATGAAAAACACATGACACAACAGATATGAAGGCAAAATACTGAACTGGAAAGTTACCTCAAGAAGTCAGACTCAGCATGCAGCAATACTAGAAAAATTGAAATTTACATGCAAAACATCACAGATGCACATTTCCAAAAGCTGACATATTCCAGTTAATAAATTCTGAATAAAATACTTTTTTCTACCTTTGTTGTCTGATCATTTAGTTTTTCTATTCGCTTTGGTCCCAGTGTCTTCTGTTTTATGCAGTGTCTTCTTTCCATTTGATATTTTTTTCTCTCACCATGTCCACCATCCTCCTGTGTCCTTATGCGTCCTGTCTACCATCTGTAACCCTGTCCCTATCCTTCAGTATCCCGATCCAGCTCTTAAATTCAACAGTTTCCCCTCCATCCATATCCAGCATTTCTCCTCACTCCCCTCCATCCATGTGCATATACTTCCCTTCCCTCCATCCATGTCCAGCACCTTCCCTCTTTCTCTCCTACCATGTCATCCAGTGTTATCCCTCTTTCTCTCTCCATCCTTCCACCCATTAACCTCTCCCAATCCTTCCGTCCATTGTCTTCCTCTATCTCCCCTTCCTTCTAGACAGTTCTCTCTTGACCCTTTTCCATTCAGCATGTCCTCTCTCACCCCATCCTTCCAGTGTCTTTCCTCTTTCCCTCCCTACCAGTTTCTTCCCTCCTTCCAGCATTTTTCCTCTTTCTCCCTCCTTTCATCCAGCCAGCATTTCTCAGTCTGACAGCTAGGGTCTCCCCCAGTTTCTCCCCAGCAGCTTCTCTCTCTCTCTCTCTCTCTCTCCTGCCCATGTCCCCTCTTTCTCTCTCCATCTCTTTCTGGCTCTCCCCTGCTTTTTTCCATGTCCCTGGCTCTCCCCTGCTCTTTTCCATTGCCCCTCTTTCTCTCCCCATCTCTTTCTGGCTCTCCCCTGCTTTTTTTCCATGTCCCTGGCTCTCCTCTGCTCTTTTCTATGGCCCCTCTTTCTCTCCCCATTTCTTTCTGGCTCTCCCCTGCTTTTTTTCCATGTCCCTGGCTCTCCTCTGCTCTTTTCTATGGCCCCTCTTTCTCTCCCCATCTCTCTTTGACTTTCCCCTGCTCTTTCCCATGTCACCTTTTTCTCTTCCCATCTCTCTCTCTCTCCTGCTCTTTTCCATGTCCCTGGCTCTTCCCTGCTCTTTTCTATGGCCCCTCTTTCTCTCCCCATCTCTTTCTGGCTCTCCCCTGCTTTTTTTCCATGTCCCTGGCTCTCCTCTGCTCTTTTCTATGGCCCCTCTTTCTCTCCTCATCTCTTTCTGGCTCTCCCCTGCTTTTTTTCCATGTCCCTGGCTCTCCCCTGCTTTTTTCCATGTCCCCTCTTTCTCTCCCTATTGCTCTCTGGCTCTCCACTGCGCTGGCCATGTCCCCTGGCTCTCCCCTGCTTTTCTTCTCTCTCCGCCTACCTTTTACAGCCAGTGGCCACGTTCCCTTCTTTCCCTCTGGCCCGGGCCTCTTTAGCTGACAGAAGAAAAAAAAGAAGCGCGGGGCCGCAGCAGCGTTCAGACATGCGCTGTCGGCTCTGCCGGTCCTCTGCCCCCGGAACGGGAAATTGACGTCACGGGGCAGAGACCGGCAGAGCCGACAGCGCATGTCTGAACGCTGCTGCGGTCCCGCGCTTCTTTTTCTTCTTATGCTGGCTCCGAGAGAAGCGGCGGCAGCGGATCAGCTGCATAGATGTCGTTCCTGGCTGCCGCTGCGCTGCTCAATAGAAGCGGCGGCAGCAGCAGAAGATTTTGTCAGGAGTCTCGGCAGGGCCGCGGGGAAGGTCAGAGCTGGGCTGGGGAGGCTTAGCCTCCCCAAGCCTCTTATACGGGGCGCCTGTGAGTACACTGCTGGCATGCCCCCTTGAACTTTGGCTGGCCCTGCAACGGAAAGCAGTTGAAGCTGGCCAAAATCGTTTTCAATTATACCGATTTGGCCGGGTTTAGGAGAAGGACAGCCATCTCCCGATTTGTGTCGGAAGATGGCTGTCCTTCTCTTTCGAAAATAAGCAGGATAGTGCTGCAGGTGCCTGAATACAGCTTGCAGGAAGGATCTATACAATGGTAGGTGGCACACTGTGTGATGCCCGTGGTAACCTCAACTACATACTATAAACTGACAGTAGCCAGGTAAGACAGGGCTGTGGTGACCCTCAAAGCCACTGGCAAGGTGTGGCTCCTCAGGGTGGGGGCCTTACTACTACTACTTATCATTTCTATAGTGCTACTAGATGTACGCAGCGCTGTACACTTGAACACGAAGAGACAGTCCCTACTCGACAGAGCTTACAATCTAATTAGGACAGACAAACAGGACAAATAAGAGATAAGGGAATTACTAAGGTGAGGATGATAAAATAATGGTACTGAACAAGCGAGTAAGGGTTAGGAGTTAAAAGCAGCATCAAAAAAGGTGGGCTTTTAGCCTAGATTTGAAGATGGGTAGAGATAGAGCTTGTATAGGACCGGCTCAGGAAGTTTATTCCAGGCATATTGTGCAGCAAGATAAAGGAACGTAGTCTGGAGTTAGCAGTGGAGAAGAAGGGTGCAGATAAGAGAGATTTATCCAGTGAACGGAGTTCCCGGGGAGGATTGTAGGGAGAGATGAGAGTGGAGAGGTACTAAATGAGCTGCAGAGTGAATGCACTTATAAGTCAATAAGAGGAGTTTGAACTGTATGTGGAAATGGATAGAGAGCCAGTGAAGTGGACTTGAGGAGAGGGCTAATATGAGCATAGTGACACTGGCGGAATATAAGTCGTGCAGCAGAATTTGAACAGATTGAAGAGGAGAGAGATGGGTAAGTGGGAGACCTGGAGAAGCAAGTTGCAATAGTCTAAGCGAGAGGTGATAAGCGTGTGGATGGGGGTTCTGGTAGTGTGCTCAGAAAGGAAAGGGCGAATTTTGGTGATATTATAGAGAAAGAAACGACAGGTTTTAGCAGTCTGCTGAATATGTTCAGAGAAGGGAGAGAGAGGAGTAGAAGATGACCCCAAGGTTATGAGCTGATGAGACAGGGAGGATGAAAGTGTAGCCACAGAAACAGAGAATGGGGGAAGAGGAGAGGTTGGTTTAGGGGGAAAGATAAGAAGCTCAGACTTGGTCATGTTTAGTTTCAGATAGCGGTGAGACATCCAAGCAGCAATGTCAGACAGGCAGGCTGATATTTTTGGCCTGAATTCCTGCTGAGATTTCTGGTGTGGAGAGGTAGATCTGGGAGTCATCAGCGTAAAAGATGGTACTGAAAACCATGGGATGAGATCAGAGTACTAAGGGAAGAAGTATAGACTGAGAAAAGAAGAGGTCCCAGGACAGATCCCTGAGGCACACCAACTGTAAGAAGAAAACCAGGAAAGACAGAGCCCTGAAATCGAAGTGAGGACAGCGTATCAAGGAGTAGGCTGTGATCAACAGTGTCAAAAGCAGCAGATAGATCGAGAAGGATGAGGATAGAATAGAGGCCTTTGGGTCTGTCCAGGAACAGATCATTGGACACTTTAGCAAGTGCTGTTTCAGTGGCATGAAGGGGGCGAAAGCCAGATTGAAATGGATCAAGAATGGCTTGAGAGGAAAATAAAGTGAAGGCAACGGCGGCCTTGAGATAATTTCTGAACAGCTCACACAGGACAGCAATGGTGCCTCTATTGAATCTGGTTCTCTGAAATGCCTCTTCCTCTGTAAGCTGAAGGTAACTCACTCTGAGCCTGTACACCCTGTGGGCCTTGTACCTGCATCTCTGACGCTGGAGCTACAGGAGGCTCTTAAATAAACTGGATGGGCTGAAGATAGGACCCAAAGTGGTGAACTGGATTAGGAACTGGTTGACGAACAGGCCCAGAGGGTGGTGGTGAATGGAGTTCGCTCAGAGGAGGGAAAGGTGAGTAGTGGAGTGCCTCAGGGATCGGTGCTGGGGCCGATTCTGTTCAATATATTTGTGAGTGACATTGCCGAAGGGTTAGAAAGGTAAAGTTTGCCTATTTGCGGATGATACTAAGATTTGTAACACAGTGGACACCCCGGAGGGAGTGGAAAACATGAAAAAGGATCTGAAAAAAGCTAGAAGAATGGTCTAAGGTTTGGCAATTAAAATTCAATGCGAAGAATGCAAAGTGATGCACTTAGGGAGTAGAAATCCAAGAGAGGCATATGTGTTAGACGGTGAGAGTCTGCTAGGTACGGATGGGGAGAGGGATCTTGGGTGATAGTATCTGAGGATCTGAAGGCGATGAACAGTGTGACAAGGTGGTGGCCGTAGCTAGAAGGTTACTAGGCTGTATAGAGAGAGGTGTGACCAGCAGAAGAAAAGAGGTGTTGATGCCCCTGTACAAGTCGTTGGTGAGGCCCCACCTGGAGTATTGTGTTCAGTTTTGGAGGCCGTATCTTGCTAAGGATGTAAAAAGAATTGAAGCGGTGCAAAGAAAAGCTACGAGGATGGTATGGGATTTGCGTTACAAGACGTATGAGGAGAGACTTGCGGACCTGAACATGTATACCCTGGAGGAAAGAAGGAACAGGGGTGATATGATACAGGCGTTCAAATATTTGAAAGGTATTAATCCGCAAACGAACCTTTTCCGGAGATGGGAAGGCGGTAGAACGAGAGGGCATGAAATGAGATTGAAGGGGGGCAGACTCAAGAAGAATGTCAGGAAGTATTTTTTCACGGAGAGGGTGGTGGATGCTTGGAATGCCCTCCCGCGGGAGGTGGTGGAGATGAAAACGGTAACGGAATTCAAACATGCGTGGGATAAACATAAAGGAATCCTGTGCAGAAGAAAGGGATCCTTAGGAGCTTAGTCTAGAATGGGTGGCAGAGCTGGTGGTTGGGAGGCGGGGCTAGTGTGGGCAGACATATACGGTCTGTGCTGGGGCTGGTGGTTGGGAGGCGGGACTAGTGCTGGGCAGACTTATACGGTCTGTGCCAGAGCTGGTGGTGGGAGGCGGGACTGGTAGTTGGGAGGCGGGGATAGTGCTGGGCAGACTTATAGGGTCTGTGCCAGAGCTGGTGGTTGGGAGGCGGGGATAGGGCTGGCCAGACTTATACGGTCTGTGCACTGAAGAGGACAGTACAAATAAAAAAGTAGCACATATGAATTTATCTTCTTGGGCAGACTGGATGGACCGTGCAGGTCTTTTTCTGCAGTCATCTACTATGTTACTATGTTAGATGCCAGGAGCAGCTGCCATCTCGGCCATCCTTGCCATCTGGTGTACCTGGTTGTACTGTCACCAGGGGAAAGGAATGGGTGATACTGCACACCAGGTATCTCAAATATAGCAGGATAAAATGAAAACTGGGAATGGTTAAACTGGCAGGTTATCAGAGAAAACGGGTCTGTCTACAACAGCTTATTTTCCCCATAAGTTTGTCTTCGTATTATAACCCAATGCCTAATAGAATCAACAGTTACACAATAAGACACTCAACAGTAACAACCCAGCAAGTCACAGTCACAACAGTCTTCATGTACCTGACCCTACCATAGCCCACCACATGACTAGCAGTATGAAACTTTACTGAAAGGCATAATGCTAGAAAGTGTCAAATAAATTTAAAGTGAGAGAATAATTGAATACAAATTATAGCTGCTTCAAATATCCTATTGCTGGGTTTAGCCGCTACAAGTTTGACCAGATGTTCAAAACCGGAAAAGGGATATCCAGCAGAAAATCATTCCTAAATATAGCCGGGCATATGATAGACACTGATTGGACATGCTGCACTGAATATTAGTTTTATCCACCAAACTTGTAAACATGCCCCTGGCACGCCTCCAATCTTGGTTAGCTTATGGAAGCCAGTCTCTGTGAATATCCGGTTGTCCATCGTCTGCTGAATATTGGCTTTGTCCTGCTTTAGCAGTTATAACCACTCAAGTATCGTTTTAGGCCGCTAACCTGCCAGCTAACCTACTACTACTAATCCTTCCTATAGCACTACTAGACGTACACAGCGCTGTACACATTATATGCAGGTACTTTATCTGTCCCTAGCAATCTAAGTTTTTTGCAGAGGCAATGGAAGGTTAAGTGACTTGCCCAATGTCACAAGGTGCTGCAGTGGGAATCTAGCCCAGGTTGCTAGGATCAAAGCCCGCTGCACTAACCATTAGGCCACTCTTCTACTCCTTTCGAATATTGGGCAGTATGTGCACAAATGCCAGTATTCTTGTCATTTACATGCTACTGTATAAGTGCATGCATATTTTTGCTAGTGTGAACTTTGCAGGTGCACATTCACATGGGTGAGTCTAAGTGGGGTACACACACACAAAACTTATAGAATAGGTTATGCGCATATCTCCTGAATTTTAGCACAAACATTTACACCAGCTCTATGGCTGGTGTAAGCACTCACACCTAATCACAATGCATATGTGGCCTGTTAAGCTAGTATTCTATAAAGGAAAGTAGGTGCCTAGTTTTCTTTATAAACTAGGCCCCAAATAGGTTTCTTCTTATAGAATTGCTCTCAAAGAAGGGAACTGCTTGCTGAGCACATATTCCTCTCACTGATATATAATTAGCATGTCCCCAACATTTGCCCAAGTTCATCTGTAGCCTATAGAATGTACCTTCTTTTGTCGTACTGGTTCAGATGGTGGTGCAGGTTTTGTAGCATGTTCTGGAAGTTTCCTTTTCCTCAAAGCCTCTTTGCTTGGCGTTTCCAAACCCATTTCGCCACCTCCACTCTCATGTACTACGCTTTCATCCTCCTGCTCAGGAAAACAAGCAAGTGTCAAACCTGACCTTTTGATTACAACCAGTTACAACTAATGACATCACATTTTGGCTTTCTGTACGAGTTAGCTGAAAGGAAAGTAGACATGTACATTTGTGCATTTCTTTAAGAACTAGGTAGGTCAAATCCATTCTCATGGGTAAACAAGCGTGTTATTTGAATGACATTGGCTACCTACTGAATTTTCACTTATTTTACAAATAATGTGACTACTTTTAAGGAACTGTATTTTTTAATCTGGATACTTTGACACTTCTGTTAACACCACATGTTGCCACTTGAAGTCTGCATTCTTTGCACCAGGCACTGTTGAATGTACCACTGAGAATTAGGTTGCAGTGTAACAAGTATCAGACTTTGCATGCTATGGTCTTATTTTGGAATCACATTTTTTATTTTTTTTTGTTACATTTGTACCCCGCGCCTTCCCACTCATGGCAGGCTCAATGCGGCTTACATGGGGCAATGGAGGGTTAAGTGACTTGCCCAGAGTCACAAGGAACTGCCTGTGCCTGAAGTGGGAATTGAACTCAGTTCCTCAGTTCCCCAGGACCAAAGTCCACCACCCTAACCACTAGGCCACTCCACTGCTCACACATTGTTGTTGAGTTGCATCAAGAAATACATTTCCCTTGTTCCCCCCCTCCCCTCCCCTCCCTCCAAAAAACGATGCTAGGCATCACTGCAGACTGTGGGCTTACCACATTTTAAAAGGATTTATTGCGGACACACTGAGATTTTCCACTATGCCCACGCACACCATGCGTTACAATTTTTTTTTCGCAGAGGCTGTGGCGTGTCTGGGGGTTTGAGTGAGCATTTCTACGCTAATCAGCACATCAGCATTGCCCATGTGCTGATCAGTGCATGAGCCTTATCACCTACAAAACAGGTGGCAGTAATAGCTCATGTGCTACTTTTTAAAACATTAGCGCATGGCCATTAATGCCAGCTGCAGGAAGAAATGGTCTTAGCATACAGGAAAGACTTGCATAAGGGTGCTGACCGGTCTAATCCAGGCTGCATGGTGGCATTAAAATCTCCGGCCACCAGTAGCTTCCCTCTGGCAAAAGCCTGTATCTCTCTATGGAGTTGCACATAAAAGCGCTCCTGTCGCTCATTAGGGCCATACACATTAACAAGAGTGTATTCCTCCTGCTCCAAAAGAACACGTAAGAATAGATAGTGCTGGGCAGACTTATATGGTCTGTGCCCTGAAGAACACAGGTACAAATCAAAGTAGGGTATACACAAAAATTAGCACATATGAGTTATCTTGTTGGGCAGACTGGATGGACCGTGCAGGTCTTTTTCTGCCGTCATCTACTATGTTACTATGTTAGATAACGCTCCTCCACATCCCTTCTGTAATATCTGGACCTGTACATCCCTGTGAAACATGATAGCCACCCCTCTCCTTTTGGCTCCTTTCGCATCAGAAGCGAAATACACTGTAGGGTATTGCCTAAAAGATAGGTACGTGTGTTTTTTGGAAATGCGTTTCTTGTAAAATACCAAGTGTGGATGCATCATATGTAGCTCCTCCCCAAGGCATGCCGTTTGTACGGGGGGGGGGTTAAGCCTTTTACATTATAAGTGAGAAACTTAAAGTCAGCCATCAAACTCTTCTAATGCATATCCCCTTGTTGATGAAAGGTTTGTGTTGATCCCATAGTCCTCTCTCTCTTGCCTATCCCCCTTCCCCCCCTCCCAATCTATCCCCTTAACCTTAACCCCTATCTCCCCCCCCACCTGCTCCCCCCCTCCTAACTCCCCAATCCCTCCCTCTATCATCTGCCCACCAACTAGTGCTATCCAGCACCACTTGGGATCCAAGAGAAAGAAAAACCTCACCAGCCGAATTAAGATTGAAGTAGGATACTGTAAACCCCCAGATTATTTCACTCAATAGCCTCCCCACGCTTCACTCCCCCACCTCCCTTCACCATCATTTAGCCAACTCCGAACCTCCCCCCACCACAATTTAAAACCTTATTACCATCCCTCTTATTTCTTACTCCCCACCAATTTCCAAGTGAGCAATAGCCAAGGTAATTCAACCAGTCCTGATTATAGTCTTTCATGTCTGATTCACATTCCTCTTGCCTGCTTTCTCCACTCGTTTCCACTTCTGTATCCGGTTCTTTGTAGAGGACGCCATTCCCACATGCAAGGTCTCTGTCAGGGCCAATCACACCTCGTGCAGTGATTTCCACGCCGCCTCCACTTTCTTCTGCATCGGATCTGTTATCCTTTTAGCTCAAAACAAAGAGGCGAACGGGAAGCACATCTGTGTGCTATTTTTTCTTTAATCAGGATCTCAATAGCCGGTTCATTGCTCTTCTCTGGGTAAGAGTAAATATAGATAAATCCTGTTAGATCAATACTCGTGCCCCATTAAACTCCAAGGTGGGGTTCTGGCGTGCTTTCTGCCATATCTGTTCTTTACTTACATAGGACCACTATGTCCCGCGGTCTGTTGTCTCTGACTTTACCCAGCACTCTATGGGCTCTATCTATGCCCATTGTTGCAGTGTCGAAGCTCTCTCCCATCAACTGCGCACATATGGTTCTCACCACCGTCTGGACTTCCTCCATGCCACCACTCTCCGGGACACCTCGGAATCTGAGATTCTGTCTTCGCCCTCGGTTTTCAAAATCGTCCATCTGGTACTGCAGCTCCTCCGCCCCGCTCATCCAGTTTATTTAGTCTCCTATCCACCGCTTCATTTTTTACCTCCTGTTCATCCGCTTTTTCCTCCAGCACTTCCACCCTGCCCCCCAGCTCCCTCAGGTCCACACTCAGCGCGTCTATGTGCTCCGAATTTCATCTTTGGAAGCCCGAATTTCAGCACGGATTACCTTGATGCATTTTGTCAGTTCAGCTGGAAGGGCTAGTATTGGGGCAGGGTCACCACCATTGTCATGGGAACAGGCCGCCTCTGACTCCGACAAGTCTCGTGGCTTAGGAGAGGCTGGTTGTGACAGGCTCCACGCCAGCTGCCGCGTGGAGAGCCGCTCACTATCCCACGGAGGAACAGAAACTTTTTTTGCTTATATTTGTGGTAGAGAATTCACCTTCGCGATACTGCCGTTTCCGCCAAAGATGGTATTATTACCGCAGTTAATGCTGTTTTAACGGTGGGGGATCGCGGAGCGAGAGGATCAAGCGTCCATTCGGCTTCGTGACGTCACTTCCTCCCCCCTCTGATACTTATCATTTCTATAGTGCTACTAGATGTATGCAGAGCTGTACACATTGAAGAAACTAAAAATGCCATGAATCTCGGGTGGCGTCAACCTTTCAGGTCTTGTTATCATATGGCATTTCAGATGACCCAAGCCAAATACTGGTTTCTACACTTCTCAGACTTTAATACCCCTAGATGGTTGTCCTTTGAAAAAAGATAAGATCACCCCTATCCCTATCTACCTTCTTCCATGTATGAACAAATTCCATTTCAAGAATGACTTGTGTATACTAAAACACACTTCACACACTATATACGAAGTCATATCTCTGCTAGGCTTTAAATGGTTTGATACCTTGAATGTCTCCCTATGGGTTAACTCCATATTCTCTGGTTGTAAAATTCCATTTTCTGTACGTAAATTATGGAGTGATGCTAATATACGGTCTCCCTCACACTCCTTGCTAATGGTAAAGTGATTCCTTTCCAGGACCTTTGCACTCAATTTGATCTCCAATCATGTTTTTGTAAACCACTGGTCATGCCTCTCTAAGTTTATCGAGAATCATCATGCTCATCTGTTTTTCGCCTACAACACCCACTCTAACAGATCTCACAAGTTTCTGCCAAACTTTGTTAAAATTCCCCAAAATCAGCCTCCAGGAATTATAAACCTGTCCAACTAAAGAGATTTTAATCCAGCTCCTATGCTCTCACCTAGGAGTCTCAATGTCTCCCAAAAAAAGAACTTTTTGGTCTAAAGTTCTCTATCTATTCCTTTCTGCAGCAATATTACAGTTTTCTCACTTCATAATTCATAAGCATACTGGACTCCAGTTAAACTGGCAAAACTGCCTCAGTCTATGTCAGACAAATGTTGGTGCTGTCAGGTGGAATCTGGCACTTGATCTCACATGTTATTTTAATGCTCTAATTTGAAGGTACGCTGATCCCAGGTATGGGACAGGATATCCTCAATCTTCTCCATAATGGACCAATTGTCCTACAAATGATTATTTTTCACTCCTCTTCCCCAGGCATTCCTATTAGTACAAACTCCACCAAACTATTTAACATTATAATTGCAAAAGCCACTCATATCATTGTGCTTAACTGAAAAAAAAATGTTTCCTATCATGAATGGTGGAACAACATTATCCCCAGAACCTATATATGGCACACAGAGTAGTGCGTGTAAATTTGTGTGCGCAGCGAATTTACGCATGCTACTAAATTGCTAATGAGCCGACGATTATCATCACTAATTGGAATTTACGCATGCTTCTTTCTAAGCATATTCATAAAAAGGCATTTGAAAATTTCCAAGCGTGCAGCCAAAATGGGGGCGCAGTCATGGCAGGAGCTATGGCATGTCAGGGCCGTCAATTACATGCACGTGTGTGGTTACAGAATTCAGGCCTATGCACATAGATGATTTAGGTGCAGCCATTTACACCAACTTTTCACTGGTGTAAATGGCCGCGCCTAGATCTACGCGTCATCCCGGCCTAAGCCTATTCTATAAACCTGCGTCTGAATGTAGGCATGGCTTACGGAATACGCTTAATTTTATGCGCCATTTATAGAATCTACTACGTGCCTACAGAAAATATGAAGAAGCAGCGGCTCTTAAAAGGGAGCTTCTTACCATTGTTCCTCAAGTCCTAGACTGTGCTAGATAACTATTGTTCTCAATCTGCGATTTGTGACCTAATTGTCTGCACTCATATTTATTGTCCATTACTTACCTCATTATAGCTTTCTTGTCCCCATATCTTGCATATTTCTCCAGCACTAGTAACATTGGTTGGTTATCATAGGCGCCCGGTATAAGAGGCTTGGGGGAGGCTATGCCTCCCCAGCCACAGCAGTATGGATCAGCTGTTTCTATAGAAATGCTAACTAGTATTAGTAGTAGTTCTCCTGTGAGTCTGCTGCTCTGGGGGGTTTAAATAGCAGCAGCTTAAGTGAAAGCCGTCTCTAGCCTTGTGTATAACCAGTTGTAATTTGATTATCTTACTGCTGGGAGAGCAGAGCAGGTGGGTTGGCTGGAGGTGTCATGGGTTGCCAGGGAGATATTTAACTAGGATCATGAATTCCTGCACATGAGCAGTTCACACCAAAGAGACTTGCACTGACCCCTGAAATTTTAAAAGTGCTAAAATAAGTTTTAAAAGTATTTGCATTAAATCTAATTGCAGAATTTAGGTGCTAGGAAGTGGGATTGGTATGCTATGTACTCAATTTGCTCAAGCCATATGCAAATTAGTCCATTTTTGGAGGTTCTCATTTGCATATTTATGGGTAAAAATTGTTGAAAATGTTTACAGCCTTAATGTTAGGGCATGGCTCTGATCAAAAATGTGAACTTTGATCAAAAAAACGAAGGGTTTAGCTAGTGTTTTTGACTAAAATTCCCATTAGAGTGTCTGTATGTTAATCTGCATTCAAATAGAGCTCTCTGATTGGATGAGCAGCTCCTGTTACAAAATCTGCCTGGGAACAGAGAGGAGAGAATCAATGGTGGGTGGGTATGGATGGCTGGAGGGGGGGCAGGGGAGCGAGGACAAGAAATGAAGAAGAAAGGCAGAAAGTAAAGAAATAAATGGAAAGGAAGCCCTGGAAACGGAGTTAAGAGGACAGATAGCAGCAGAATCGGTTACTGGGCCAGCATGATCAGAAAAACAAAGTCACCAGACAACAAAGGTAGAAAAGATCATTTTATTTTCATTATAGTGTTTGGAATATGTCCACTTTGAGAATCAGGTGCTCAACATTAAATGTTTATATTTATTACTTATGTATAGCATTTTATCCCACATTAAACTGAATTAGGATGTTTTGTGCTCTACATGAGAATTGTGATATTATGATCCTTGTTTCATATTGTTGACAGTCTGCATTTTCCGTATGGGTGGTATATTGGTGAATTAGGTTCTGCCCAGTGGTAATATTTATGGTACAGTAAGGGTTCTGAGTGTGTTTTTGCAACAAAGTTTGGTGCATAGTGTTTTTCTAGTTGAGCGCATTGTGGTTAGATATTCTTTGAGCAACCACTTTATTCTTTGACATATGATACATATCTAATATCTAAATTTAATAAAAGGTATTATTGTGTCTTTTATTTTTATTTATTTTTTCTGTGTTATCAGACAATTATGGATTTAAGCCCCACCCCTGGCCCCACCCCTACCCCGCCCCATTTTAGCCTCCCCAAACAGTTGGGCCACCGACCGCCTATGTTGGTTATTATCTATTTATACTGTTAATATTATCATACCTGGTTTTTTTATACCTTTTTGTATACCCATACATTCGTATGATCTTTGAAAATTTATAATAAAATGAGTGGAAAAAAACCCACAGGTGAAAAGACACAGTTTGAAAATGGGCCAGATCAGCAGTTAGGGTATTCCTCCTTCAAACTGCCTTTTTCCTGTTGTCTACTCTCCTCATCCCCTTGAACTGCTCTACTCCCAAATCTAACCACCCATACAACTGCTCCCCATTCGACTACCCCAGCAATTGCCCTGCCACCTCACAAACTGTCGCCCACTCCTGAAAACTAATCCCTCCACAATCCCAACAAAACTATCCACCCACAACCAATCGCTCAAAAAATAGACTAACTATATGTTCTCCCCCAACAATCAAGAAACCACCCTCCTCATTACCTCCCTAAATATTCCTTAACTATGCCCCTTCAACAACCATTCCCAACTCCCAAAAGAATATCTAGCACTATCAAACCCAATCTACACTCCCACCCCATCTACCCCTCATAATTCCTTTCTACCCCACCCCTATCTCCATAGCACTCCTCATGAACAAAGCTGCCCCCTCCTCTCTTACGTCAAGAAACACAGAGCACAGATACACACATGGAAAGAATTCCATGAACCATGATCTGCATGCTTTCCCCACCTGTTTATAGAGGCAACACAGGCGCCTATGTATTATTATAAGACAGGTACTCAAACTAATCCAAGCAGCAGGCAGATTCACACATAAAAATCACTGACACCTGCTCCAAAGACAATGTAAATGTGTGTCTGTGTAGCCTATATATGAATCTATATACTTCATACAACAACATGAGTACATCACAACTTCACTTCTGCTCAAATCATGCCCCTGGGAACACTATGTACAGTCTGCCTAACAAATGACCTTTCAGTAAGTTTGCTTTTTATGCATACATGCCCCCACGCTGTTTAAAAAGAAACATGAAAAATGTTTTATCAAATTTACAGAGATGCCAAGTTTCATTCTTTAGGAGTGTGTCACACTCATTTGAAGGTTCCCTCATTCTCATACCCTGTGCCAGGGCACTGTCCTAATCACTTGCTTTCATAAGAAACAAGCCTAAGCAAGAAAAAACCAAGAGGACTTATCAGCAGAAGAGATTCTAAGCTCAACTTCCTGTGTACTGTCTCCTCCTGCCATATCCCTTTTCCCTGAACCTAAAGTAGATGTGCTGTAAAACTTATGTACATAATTCTAGCCATTGAGTGGAAGGCACTTTTCAGTCTAGAAAATTTACACAGGCAACTGCTTAGTTAACTGGGCAAATTCCTTTCAAAGTTGTCTCATATTGCCTCAGGGGCACCAAACAAAAGCAAATATTTTAAGCTGTATTTTTTTTTAATTTGCAAAGCAATGCCACTTAAATTCTTTCTAAATTTATACCCCCGACACAATATCTGAAAAAAGCTCACTCTTCGAGGTGGTAAAGCTCACTCCTTCAGATGCACCACCTTTGGCATCTCTGAATATACTCCCTACATGGCTTACAAACAAAAGTGATGTAGTATTGGAAGAGCAGTGGGGGTTGAGGAACTGTAGCTGTCCAGTCAGCAAGAGGAGAGAGTTAGGGATGTGGAGGAGTGGCCTAGTGGTTAGGGTGGTGGACTTTGGTCCAGAGGAACTGAGTTCAATTCCCACTTCAGGCACAGGCAGCTCCTTGTGACTCTGGGCAAGTCACTTAACCCTCCATTGCCCCATGTAAGCCACATTGAGCCTGCCATGAGTGGGAAAGCACAGGGTACAAATGTAATAAAATAAATGTAGGCAAAAAGGGAGTAGTAGTGGTAAAACACAAGGAGCGATGTCCATTTTACCCAAATTTCATAATAAGGGGTCAATTCACAAGTGGCTGTCACTGTGGCAGAATTCTAGGAAAGAGGCACCTCACTGATTCCTAGTGAAACCTCTCTATAGGGAGGCTTTCAATGGGACATGGTTTGTGTGTTAAAATAGGCTGGCAGTTTGGTTTGAGAGCTTTTTCTATCAGTTTTGATGAGACATGTCTGTGTGTTGAAGACAAGTGTCCTGTTGCGGTTGTTGGTGAGCCCTTAGGTTCCCTGAGGCCTGGTAAGACCTCCGAGGACCGCCGCGCACCCCGAATCTTCACCCGCGGCGACCGCCGTTCACTGAGGGTTGAGCCCCCAGCTGCAGGCGGCCAGCAGGACTGCTGGAACCGCGGGGTGACGGTCAGCCTGGCTGGTAGTCAGCACTCAGTCTCTAAAGGGCAGCTAGCGAGGATGGCTAGCGCCGAAAAGGAACAAAGTCTCTGAAGGGGGCTAGCAAGGACGGCTAGCTGAAGAGGACACAGTCTCTGAAGGTGGCTAGCAAGGACGGCTAGCTGGAAGAGGACACAGTCTCTGAAGGTGGCTAGCAAGGACGGCTAGCTGAAGAGGACACAGTCTCTGAAGGTGGCTAGCAAGGACGGCTAGCTGACGAGGACACAGTCTCTGAAGGTGGCTAGCAAGGACGGCTAGCTGAAGAGGACACAGTCTCTGAAGGTGGCTAGCAAGGACGGCTGGCTGAAGAGGAGACAGTCCCTGAAGGTGGCTAGCAAGGGACGGCTAGCTGAAGAGGACACAGTCTCTGAAGGTGGCTAGCAAGGACGGCTAGCTGAAGAGGACACAGTCTCTGAAGGTGGCTAGCAAGGACGGCTAGCTGAAGAGGAGACAGTCCCTGAAGGTGGCTAGCAAGGACGGCTAGCTGACAAGGACACAGTCTCTGAAGGTGGCTAGCAAGGACGGCTAGCTGACAAGGACACAGTCTCTGAAGGTGGCTAGCAAGGACGGCTAGCTGAAGAGGACACAGTCTCTGAAGGTGGCTAGCAAGGACGGCTGGCTGAAGAGGAGACAGTCCCTGAAGGTGGCTAGCAAGGACGGCTAGCTGAAGAGGACACAGTCCCTGAAGGTGGCTAGCAAGGACGGCTAGCTGAAGAGGACACAGTCTCTGAAGGTGGCTAGCAAGGACGGCTAGCTGAAGAGGACACAGTCTCTGAAGGTGGCTACACTTCCGATCCACTGTGTGGGCTTCTGACGAACGAAACGGAAGCACTGGACTCTTCCCGTTTCGTTGTTTAAATCCCCGCCCGTCCATCCCCTTCAATCAGCTGGAGCCAATCCCCCCGGCCTAGGCAGGCAAGGGAGGCTAGGATTGGCCAGCCTGCCAGGCAGGCGGGGTCTCCTCGTCAACGCGCCAATCCGGCATGAGTAGGCGGGGCTGGCTCGCTGGTCCGCTCCAGCGCAGGGAGACGACGACGCCGGCGCCGCCATCTTGGCCGGCGTATCCTCTTCTCCGAGGCCGGCGCTCGCTCCAGCGGATCGCCGGCCTCGGAGCGGCCCGCGCAGCGCCGGCGGCTCGTCTTCGCCGCCCTGGATCCCGCGGCCTCCGTCGGTCTTCGCCCCCCGCTGCGGGAGCCCAGGTAAGGCCCGGGACGGGACAGTATCCTCCCCGGATGCCCCCTTGTCCCTGGGCCCGGGTTTGGAAGGATACCGGGCGTGGAAGGCTTTGACCAACTCTGGAGCATGTACGTTCGCAGCGGGCTCCCAGGAGTTGTCTTCGGGGCCAAAATTTTTCCAGGACAATAAGTAATATAGCTTTCCTCGCTGTCTTTTTGCATCCAGGACCTCGTCCACTTCAAACTCTGGGTCGGGATCTGCTTCTAGATCTTCGGTTTCCTGCCGTTGAGGATGCCATCGAGACCCTCGAAAACTCTTCAATAAGGAAATATGGAACGCGTTATGCACCCGCAGGGTACTCGGTAGCCGCAACCGATATGTCACAGCTCCAAGTCGGGATTGGATTGCAAAGGGTCCAATGTACCGAGGTCCCAATCTACGGGAGGGCACCTGAAGCCGGAGGTATTTCGTGCTTAACCATACCTTCTGCCCTGGTTGCAAGACGGGAGCGGTTTTCCGATGTCGATCTGCGAAGACCTTGTATTTCGTGGCTGCCTTCTGCAGTTGTTCTCGGGCCGTTTCCCAGACTCTTTGCAGATCTGCCAGAGTTTCATTAACCATGGGGGTCGGAGATCCAGACGGGAAAGGTGCTGGAAGTCGAGGATGTCATCCATACACCAAGAAGAATGGAGAGTCTCCCGAGGCCGAGTGGACACTGGGTTATATTGCAAACTCGGCCCAAGGGAGTAGGGAGACCCAGTTATCTTGGCGTTTGTTGACAAATGCTCGTAGGAACCCTTTTAACGTTTGGTTCGTCCTCTCGACCATGCCATTGGTTTGGGGATGGTATGCTGATGAGAAATGGGTCTTCACCCCCAATGCAGTACACAAGGCCCTCCAGAAACGCGAGGTGAATTGGGGGCCTTGGTCACTAATAATCCGAAGAGGCAGCCCATGAAGCCGAAAAATGTGTTGAATGAAGAGTTGGGCTAATGCGACCCGCCGAAGGAAGTCCCGGCAAGGGAACGAAATGGGCCATTCGGGAAAAACGGTCAATTACCACCCAAATCACCGTATGTCCCCGGGAACTGGGGAGGTCGGTGATAAAATCCATGGAAAGCTCCGTCCAGGGACCTGTCGGTACGGACAGTGGTTGTAGCTTCCCCATGGGGGTCCCGATCACCGGTTTGGTCCGGGCGCACACAGGACAGGTGGTGACAAATTGAAGAATGTCCCGCCTTATCTGAGGCCATTGATACTGTCTGGTAATGAGACGCAGAGTCTTTTGATACCCAAAATGTCCCGCCCATCTGGGCGAATGCCCCCATTGCATTACCTTCGCTCGTTCAGCGGCCGGCACTAGTTCTTTCGTAGGAGCCACCTCCCCCACGGCCGCGCTGAGGCATGCCGGATCCAACATGGAATGGGTCTCCTTAGTCTCCTCTGGAACCTCAAATGCTCTGGAGAGGGAGTCCGCAGGGGTATTTTGAGCAGCCGCCCGAAAAACTAATTGAAAATGAAATCTGGCGAAAAACAATGACCACCGGGCTTGTCGGGGATTGAGCCGTTGAGCCTCTTGTGATACAGTAGATTCTTGTGGTCAGTGATCACTGTGAATCGATGTTCCGCTCCCTCCAGCAGATGTCTCCATTCCTGCAGGGCTAATTTCAATGCTAAGAGCTCCCTGTCCCCTACTGTATAATTACATTCCGCCGGGGAGAATCTACGAGAGAAGAAAGAGCAAGGCTGGCGCCGGCCCTTGGAATTCACTTGCGAGAGGACCGCCCCGGCTCCCAACGCGGACGCGTCCACTTCCACAATAAAGGGTTTTTCTGGATCCGGGGCTAACAAAATGGACGCTGAGTTGAATGCCATCCTTTACCTGGCGAAAAGCCACCTGCGCCTCGGGCGGCCAGTCCCGGACCTTCGCGTCTTTTCTAGTGAGCGCTGTCAATGGCGCCGTCAGTTGTGAATACTGGGGAATAAACTGGCGATAGTAGTTCGCGAATCCCAAAAAAACGTTGCAGTGCTTTCAATCCCAGCGGTTGTGGCCATTCTCGAATCGCCCGGAGTTTGTCCGGCTCCATCTGTAGCCCTCCGGGTAACAGAATGTGTCCCAAAAATGGTAAACATCTGGGCTCCTTGCAGCCTGTCAAAGAGTTCGGGAATGAGCGGTAGAGGAAAGCGATCCTTTACCGTGATGGCATTTAACCCCCGATAATCGATACAGGGCCTCAAGGAGCCATCCTTCTTAGTAACAAAAAAGAATCCGGCCCCGGCCGGGGACGTAGAGGGCCGGATGAAGCCTCTTCGCAGATTCTCCCGGATGTACTCCTGCATAGCCTTGGACTCCCCTCGGGACAGGGTATACAGTCGGCCCTGCGGTGGCATGGCATCTGCCATCAAGTTAATGGCACAGTCGAACGACCGATGAGGCGGTAGAACTTCCGCCTCCACTGGACAAAACACATCTGCAAAGTCCCTATAGTCCATGGGCAGGGAGCCCAGCTCTATCCGCGCCCCCCCCCCCCCCGGGCATACTAGTAAATGCAGGGCAGCTGCCGGTCCGGCCCTTACAACAGTTCTCCCGACAGGAACTACCCCAAGCTTGGATACTTCCCTCGGTCCAGTCAATAACAGGGCTATGACTCCGTAGCCAGGGCAATCCTAGAACCACTGGATGAATGGTCCGGGATAGTACCAGGAATTGGACTTCTTCCCGGTGATCCTCCCCCACCTGCAATTCCAAAAAGGAGGTGATCTCCGTGACCGGCTGCGGTAATGTAGTTCCCTGGATAGAGGTTATTTGCAGCACCGGCCGCCGCGGGAGCGTGGGCCAACCCATCTGTTGTAGCAGTTCGTGCCCGATGAAGTTGCCCCCCGACCCAGAGTCCACAAGGGCCCGGGTCTGGATAGCGGTCTCGTGCCACCGTAGAATTACTGGCAGTGTGATCAGGGAATCCGGTAGGGGAGCGGAATGCCCCAAGACCCCTCCCCTCAAGGTGCCTTGGGGGAGACGCTTCCCGCCCGGGAGGGACAGGCTCGAATAAAATGTCCGGCCTCACCACAATAGAGGCACAGTCCGTCCCACAAGCGTTTCTTCCTGTCGGAAGGGGCCAGCCGTTGACGGCCCATCACCATCGGCTCCTCCCCATTCTCCTTGGAGTCCCGGTTCCCACGGCGAGGAGATGGCCCCTTAGTAGTCCGGACGTTCCCCGTGCCCACTTCTGCCGTTCCGCCCGGGCTCTTGCGCGCTCCTGGAACCGGGTATCTACTCGGATACAGAGCAAAATCAGGGCGTCCAATTGGCCTGGGACCTCTCGCCCTGCCAATTCGTCCTTGATTCGTTCTTGTAACCCTTCCGTAAAGATGGCCATTAAGGACTTCCGGGTTCCAACGGAGCTCCGTGGCTAAAGTCCGGAAACGAATGGCATAATCGGCCACCGTTCCCTCACCCTGATGAATTCGCAGCAGTTCCGACGCCACGGAAGATGGTCTCCCAGGAAGGTCGAACACCATACGGAACCGGCGCTGAAATTCATTATAGTCATCCAAGATGGGGTCCTGTTGCTCGTTAAGTGGGGCCACCCAGGCCAGGGCCTTCCCTTCGCATAGGCCCATGATATATCCCACTTTACTTTGGTCCGAAGCAAATGTCTCCGGTTGCATCCGGAAGGCCAAGTTGCACTGATTGAGGAACCCCCGGCAACCTCCGGGGGCCCCATTATATCGTGCCGGCTCAGGGAACCGAGGTCCCGTGCGGAACCCTCCCGAACGGGGAGCCGCTGCGGCCCCCTGGACCGCAGCGGCCTGGTTCTGTACCTGAAGCGTTGAAAGTTGAGAGCATACGTTCTGGAGCGCCCCCGACAGGGCGTTCAGCTGCTCCTGCTGCTGCTGAAGTACCTTGGCCAGGTCCCGTAGATCGGGCTGCGTAGGCGAGCTCATGGCTTCCGTTTCCTGTCCTGTTGCGGTTGTTGGTGAGCCCTTAGGTTCCCTGAGGCCTGGTAAGACCTCCGAGGACCGCCGTGCACCCCGAATCTTCACCTGCGGCGACCGCCGTTCACCGAGGGTTGAGCCCCCAGCTGCAGGCGGCCAGCAGGACTGCTGGAACCGCGGGGTGACGGTCGGCCTGGCTGGTAGTCAGCAACTCAGTCTCTAAAGGGCAGCTAGCGAGGACGGCTAGCGCCGAAAAGGAACACAGTCTCTGAAGGGGGCTAGCAAGGACGGCTAGCTGAAGAGGACACAGTCTCTGAAGGTGGCTAGCAAGGACGGCTAGCTGGAAGAGGACACAGTCTCTGAAGGTGGCTAGCAAGGACGGCTAGCTGAAGAGGAGACAGTCCCTGAAGGTGGCTAGCAAGGACTGCTAGCTGACGAGGACACAGTCCTCTGAAGGTGGCTAGCAAGGACAGCTAGCTGAAGAGGACACAGTCTCTGAAGGTGGCTAGCAAGGACGGCTGGCTGAAGAGGAGACAGTCCCTGAAGGTGGCTAGCAAGGACGGCTAGCTGACGAGGACACAGTCTCTGAAGGTGGCTAGCAAGGACGGCTAGCTGAAGAGGACACAGTCTCTGAAGGTGGCTAGCAAGGACGGCTAGCTGAAGAGGAGACAGTCCCTGAAGGTGGCTAGCAAGGACGGCTAGCTGACGAGGACACAGTCCCTGAAGGTGGCTAGCAAGGACGGCTAGCTGACGAGGACACAGTCCCTGAAGGTGGCTAGCAAGGACGGCGGGCTGAAGAGGAGACAGTCCCTGAAGGTGGCTAGCAAGGACGGCTAGCTGAAGAGGACACAGTCTCTGAAGGTGGCTAGCAAGGACGGCTAGCTGAAGAGGACACAGTCTCTGAGGTGGCTACACTTCCGATCCACTGTGTGGGCTTCTGACGAACGAAACGGAAGCACTGGACTTTCCCGTTTCGTTGTTTAAATTCCCCGCCCGTCCATCCCCTTCAATCAGCTGGAGCCAATCCCCCCGGCCTAGGCAGGCAAGGGAGGCTAGGATTGGCCAGCCTGCCAGGCAGGCGGGGTCTCCTCGTCAACGCGCCAATCCGGCGTGAGTAGGCGGGGCTGGCTCGCTGGTCCGCTCCAGCGCAGGGAGACGACGACGCCGGCGCCGCCATCTTGGCCGGCGTATCCCCTTCTCCGAGGCCGGCGCTCGCTCCAGCGGATCGCCGGCCTCGGAGCGGCCCGCGGCAGCGCCGGCCCCGTCGGCGGCTCGTCTTCGCCGCCCTGGATCCCGCGGCCTCCGTCGGTCTTCGCCCCCGCTGCGGGAGCCCAGGTAAGGGCCCGGGACGGGACAACAAGTTGCCAGTGAAATGTATCTTTTTCTCTTCTCCACAGCAATCTGTACTTGGGAGGACGGGAAGGACCTTTCCGGAGGTGAGCGATTTCTTTGTTCTGTGAAACCTCAGGTGGAGGCAACAGGTGCCATATATATCTATATCTACATATCTCTATCTCTATATCTCTAGAGGACTATATATGAGAAAGATGGAGCTGGCCCAGGGAGCTCCTGCCAGGTCAGGGCCTGAACTCAGGGCATGTACTCTATTACACTTTCCACAATGTTGTAAAGTTTGCCAACACATTTAATTCATGGATCTTACAGCATATTGTCAAAAGAAAAAAAGTGTGTGTTCACTTTGAAAAATTGCCCAAGGAAAAAGAATTTGTGCAGACACTTGTCTCCTCTTTCTGCAGGTGCTTTTCCAACTAAAACATCACAGTTTTAGGAATATAAAATTTAGGGGCCAAATACTAAGCTGTGGTTAAAAAAAAAAAGGCCTTAGCGTGTTCTAACACAGGATTTTCCCACACACTAAGCCCACTTTACTGTGGCAGTGAAATAGGGCTTTATTCAATTTTATTTTGTAGGTCCCACGGTAATTTTTCATTTTGAGAAGGCAGGCCCAGAGGCAGGAGGGAGGTGTTGCTCCTGCCCCTCCATCGTTTCAAGGTATGGAGCGGAGGAGTTGGGTGGGTCTGGGGTCCACTGGACCATCAGGGATCTTTTTGCATGGGAGGAGAGGTTCAGGGCCCACTGGACCACTAGGGATTTGTTCTTTAGGGGTGTGGGGAGGCCAAGGCTGGGAGGGGGTGCAGGGTCAGTTTATAGGTCTTGAAGCGGGGGGGGGGGGGGGGGGGGGGGGGGGGGGTCAGGTTGGGTCTGGTATCGTAGCTGACAAATGTATTTGACAGTTTTGAGTTGCAAGAGCAACTGATGCATATAGGGGTATCCGTGCATCTCATTTGCATGCGATCCCCTTTATGAATTGGTCGTTGTTTGTGACTCATTAAGTTTTACCAATGCAGCCATACTTTACATCAGGCCCTAAGTCACAAAATAGTGTCCTAACTCACCAACTGACCACTTGAGGGATTAAGGTATGACCCTCCTCCCTTAATCTCTCAGTGGTCACTGACCCCCTCCCTACCCCCAAAGATGAGACAGTGAGAGTACATACCAGGCTTTTTAACAGCTTTACAGATTATGGTACTCCTGCCAGAATTCTGCGTGACTGTGGAGCGCAGAATTTAGCATTTTTGCGCAGAATCTGTGCTCTGCCTCTGGCTGGTTCTCCCCACCACCCCCTTTCCGAGCCTGCAGTGCTGGCTGGTTCCCCTGCCGTACCTCTGAGCCCACGATGCTGGCTGGATGGTTCCCCCGCCGCCCTCGGGCCTACCTGAGCATACCCTGGTGGTCTAGTAGCCTCTTCGGGGGCAGGCGGGGAGAATTCTGGCAGCTCCTCCTCCTCCAGACCTCCTACCTCATGGGTGAGTGCAGGGGCAGCTGAAAAAAAATATGGATAGCATGTGGGTGCAGGGAGAGAGGCAGCAAGGTTTAAAAAAAGGTGGATGTGACTGTAAAAAAAGGGTGGTGGGAGAGAGGGACTGAAAAAGGTGGATGATGTGGAAGGAAGGAGCTGTAAAAAAAGTGGATGTTGATGAGAGGGGGCTGTAAATAAGAAAGGATGCTGTGGAGGGAGGAGGCTGTGAAGAAAAAGTGGATGCTGTGGAGGGAGGGGGCTGTAAAAAAGGTGGATGCTGTGGAGAGAGGGAGCTGTAAAAAGGTGGATGCTATGTGTGGGTACAGGGAGGGGACTGGTTCCCCCTCCCTGCATCCTGTAAAAAAGATGGATGGTATCTGTGTACAGGGATGGGGGTTGTAATAATTGGTTAAATTATGACAAGTAAACTTGCAGAATTTGCAAATTGTGCGCGCAGAATTTTGATTTTTTTTTTGGTGCAGAATTCCGGCAGGAGTATTATGGCCATTTTTATTAGAGCAGCAAGCTGGTGTGTTCAGTGTAGTGGACCCAGGTCCATATCCCACTCTAACTAGTACACTTGTGAATTGTGAGCTTTTCAAAACCCACAAAATACCAACTGAACCTATAAATAGGAGACACCTGTAAACCCGAGGGCTTTTGCGGTGGAATACAGTTAGGTATAGTAAGTTTGTAGGTGTTCCTGGAGAGCTCACAATACAAAATAAAGGTGGGATTTGTATCTGGGTCCCTTTATGTGAAGTCCACTGCACTGACCACTAGGCTGCCCCTCTGCTCTGCTGGGATGTCTGTGTAGCAATTTTAAGAGTACAGAAAGTGGGAGGACGACCAAGGATCCCAAAGACTAAGAAGATCTACTATAATAAAACTCACCCTCAACGTTCTGAGGACACTGACGTCAGTGAAGCCAAGCCCTGACTTCCTTCAAAAAGGTTCGAAGGTTCGTGGTGGTGAAGCCACCAAAATCGCTCCAGGCCCCGCCCTTGAGGGCGGAGCAATGGCAGAAAAACGAAGGGGTTGGCAGGGAGGGAGGCAGGGATGGGTGGGAAATCGCTCTGGGCCCCGCCCTCAAGGGCGGAGCAATGGCAGAACAATGAAGGGGTTGGCAGGGAAGGAGGCAGGGGGGGTGACAAATCGCTCCGGGCCCCGCCCTCGCATCAAACGTCATGATGTTGGGGGCGGAGCTATGGCAGAACAACCAAGGGGTTGGCCAGGGAGGGAGGAGGAGGGTGTTGGCGACGAAAACCTGCTAGGGCCCGTTTCATTTGCTCTGAAATGGGCTTCTTTTACTAGTGTATAATAAAAGCGAAGTTTATTGTGGTACGCAGCAATTTTACTAGGAATGGTGTCACACAGCCATCCCTACGGCTTGTTTTTAGTGCATTTTTCTCTAGGACTTATGGTATCTAAAGAAATATGTACTCAGCACAAAAACATCTGGAAAATAGCAATTTTCAAAACAACCAAAAAAAAGATGTTTTTCTGGTTTGAAAATTGCTATGTTCAGGATGAGAATTTTAGACATTCTAAACAAAACGTCTACAATTGGACTTGGACATCACATCGAAAATGCCCTTCCACGTGTCTTTATAAGTCAGGCTCCCAACCACCCACCACAATTTACACATTCTCTGAAGCTGTTGTAAACAGATACATGTTCTGTATATGTGTACCCATGTAATTTAATAAAATACACACATCCACTGCAACTCTGCTTCCACTCCACACAAAACTCCTCCCCTAGGAACTTCTACACATAAATACATTGCACTCCATTTAAGTGCACGTCGGATAAGCGCATGCTCTGTTTAACTGCATGCCGTACTTCGGTCCTGTTTTTGGCACCATCAATTTCTATGGGGACAAACTTCGGTTTAGCGTACCATTGATAAGTGCAAGATTCGCTTATATGCATGGTTCAAGATTGCTCCTCTGCAGGAAAGACTCCGCATAAGCGCGCGCATGGAATATGGAAGCCAGGCTGGCGCGGGACAACCAACGAGATTTCAAATTTACCGCCCCTGTAACTGCCACAGGCAGAATAAGCGAAAGAATGTTGTTAGAGCATACACTGGGGTCGTCGTCATCGCGTAACTGTAAGACTTTAACACTGGCTGAACGAATAGAAGTTCTTAAAACATTAGAAAACAAATAAAGTCAAGCATCTATTGCTAAAGAAAATGGTGTCAATCCCAGTCAAATTTCACATGTCTTGAAGCAGAAAGACCAGCTTCTGGAAGACTGACAAAACAATACAAATCCACAATGGAAACGAAAACGGGTGGGAAAAGCTGAGGAGGTAGAAGATACTTTTCTTTGGTGCTTTTCTCGAGTCAGGAGCAGACAGTTTCCTGTCAGCGGTCCACTGCTTATGGAGAAAGCTAACCAGGTAGCTGAAAGTCTTGGACTAACTGAATTCAAAGTCACTGTTGGATGGTTGGAAAGATGGAAAGAGATGAACAGCATAAAATTCAAGAAACAGCATGGTGAGAAACAAGATGCTGATGACTTTGGTGCTGAAAATTGGGTTGTTTCAGTTCTTCCTACCATCTTGAACGAGTTTGCACCTCGTGACATTTTCAATGCTGATGAAAATGGTCTCTACTGGTGAGCGATTCCTGATGGAACACTTGCATTCAAACATGACGAAACTACTGGAGGTAAAACATCGAAGGACCAACTGACGAGCCTCCTTTGCTGCAATATGGATGGGAGTGAGAAGTTGGAACCCCTTGTCATTGGAAAGAGCAAACAACCCCGTTGTTTCAAGGAAGTTAAGCAACTTCCTGTGTCATACGAGGTAAACGCAAATTCATGGATGACTGGGGAAATTTGGAAGCAGTGGCTAAAGAAGTTAGACACTAGAATGCGGGCACAAAAGCGTCAGATTTTGCTGCTTTGTGATAATTGTGCTGCACACAGGGATGATGTCAGGCTGTCTAACGTCAAGGTGGTCTTCCTGCCATCAAACACTACCTCTCTGATCCAACCTATTGTTCAGGGCATAATAGCCAATTTCAAACAACATTATCGGGCTCTTGTGCTACGTCGTCTGATGAGCATTATGGATAACCAGACTGGCAAAGATAAACGTGCTGTTGAACTGGCTCGTAATCCATCACTGTTGGATTCCCTACATATGCAGAAAGAAGCCTGGAATCATGTTACAAAGGCAACCATTGTGAACTGCTACAAGCGGGCAAGCTTTGTTAAGGATGTGGAGAGGGACGAAACAGATGCAGCTGTTGCAAATGCGTCAGATGAACAGGTTATTGACATCCCAGCCGGTGTTACTGAAGAGGAGTTTCATCGCTACGTAGCTGTTGATTACGATCTACAAACAGCTGACAACAGCACTGATGTCGAGATAGGCGACTACATGCAGGCAACAACGGCTGATGATAAAACAGAGGATGAAATGAGCAGCGAGGCACATGCTGACAAAATTCAACAACCTCCTCCTGTCATTTTTGCAAGAGCGCTGGAGAGTCTCAACACCGTGCGGACCTATCTGGAGGCCACTGGATGTCAGTGCTATGACAGTTTTTACCGTCTGGCAGATGTAGTCTATGGAACTCACAGACCCTTGCACTTAAACAGATTGCACTGTATATACTATCTTATTGGTGCGCATACTTAAGTTTCTCTGTATGAAAGGGGGCTGTAAATACAAATTCTTTTCATCCTCTTTCTTTTTTTTGATTTCTGCTTTGTAAACCACCAAAATTGTAAACGGATTGGCAATATATTAAATGTGTAATGAACTTGGAAACTTATACTGGTATAAACATCTGCACAATTACATAAAAGGCATTTTCTGCATGCAAAACTATCTTTAAGCGGGAAATGCCTTTGTTAAATTACTCCCATAAGACCAGGGTCAAGTGTTATCTGGGTACAATATAGAATAATATTCTTCTAGACTAGAAACAGTGAAAAATTATTGGCATGGATAGTTTTGTATGGGGTAGGGGTGGGGGAGTCTTTATTATCATCCACTATGTTAAAGATCCTGTCTTTTCTTTTGATTTCAGAGACTGCTTTTCTTAACCAATCACGCTATTTTGCCATCATTCTAACAAAAAATGCAAGACTATGAATAGACTAATGTCACTCACCAGTATTATAAAGAAGAATCTCAGAAGACCTTTCAAAGTATTTTGTTGTCTTCACACTAAGATAAATGACACAGGTTCTAAACTTGGCTGGCTACAACATCTCATTACAGAATGATTCAGCTGGCTTCATCAGAAACACAAATTATGCTGTCTCTTCTTAATGCTCCTTGTGCACCATGTAGGCCAGTATAAATAAAAGAAAAAGCTAACTAAGCACAAGAAAAGCAGCAGCTGGTCTTAGCGTACGAACTGGGGTGCAGTTGCTGGCGGGCAATTTTCAAAAGACCACTTATTTATGTAAATGGTTATTTACACATGTATATTGGGCAGTCTGAAAAGTGACCACCCTAAACCAGAAACATGTGCCTTTGTTCTTCTGTGTTTGTAGAGAAGTTCCTGAGGCGGGGTTAGCTTTTGGGGAGGGAATAACATGCACAGATGTATATTTTGAAAATTAGATGCAGTAGTTTCGCAGTGAAGGGACTGTAGAGAAGAGCAGGTGCAAATATTTGTGGCTACTTTTTCCTTAGTCAAGTTTCAAAACCACAAGAATGCACATTCTTTGTGTAGCAGCCCCCTTGTTAATCAGAGCTAAGGTCACCCCTGAGGTTGTTACATAATCAAAAGCTGGTACCTACGGCCAAAAATGTTAGAGGATGCCAGTGCATTTTCGATTCAAACTAGAGGAGTGTGGTAGCCGTGTTAGTCCACTCTTAAGGTTATCAATAGAAATCAAACAAAATAAAACATGGAAAAGAAAATAAGATGATACCTTTTTTATTGGACATAACTTAATATATTTCTTGATTAGCTTTCGAAGGTTGCCCTTCTTCGTCAGATCGGAAATAAGCAAATGTGCTAGCTGACAGTGTATATAAGTGAAAACATTCAAGCATTACTATGACAGTCTGACAGGGTGGGAGGATGGGGGTGGGTCGGAGGTATGCATGGGAACATCAAAGCATATCATTGATATTCTAACATTATGGGTGTGGATAATTGAGGGGTGGGGTGATCAACAGAGAAATACAGCTTTATGGTTTATAATGGGCTAGGAATCCCAGATCCTTGTTAAGTCCTTTCTGTTGGGTGTTAAAATATTCAATCATTCTGACTTCAAAGGTCTTACGTTCTTGTATGGTTTTAAAGTTACCTTTCAGGATTCTCACTGTGAAGTCACTGGTACAGTGTCCTGGTCCTGTATAATGTTGACCAACAGGCGTGGGAACCCTACTGGCACCAGTATTGTTCATGTGATGTCTATGTAAATTGAATCTTGTCTTAAGCATCTGGCCTGTTTCTCCAATATAGCATCCTTCGTTACATTTTTTACACTGAATGATATATACCACATTGGAAGATGAGCAAGTGAAAGATTCCTTTATGTTGAATATCTTTCCTTTGTGGGTACTGTGGGGTCCTGTGAAATATTGTGGCATAGTTTGCAACTGGATAGATTACAGGGACGTGTGCCCTTCTGTTCCTTTTCAGTCTGTGATGGAAGTTTACTTCTGATTAGCTTGTGTTTTAAGTTGGGTGGCTGTCGGAAGGCCAGTACTGGTGGGGATGGGAATATCTCTTTCAGTAATTCATCCTCCTGGAGTATAGGTTGTAGATCTCTTATGATTTTCCTCAGTTTTTCCAGCTCTGGATTGTATGTCACTACAAGGAGAAAAAATCCACAGACAGAATTCCCCTTGTAGTGACATACAATCCAGAGCTGGAAAAACTGAGGAAAATCATAAGAGATCTACAACCTATACTCCAGGAGGATGAATTACTGAAAGAGATATTCCCATCCCCACCAGTACTGGCCTTCCGACAACCACCCAACTTAAAACACAAGCTAATCAGAAGTAAACTTCCATCACAGACTGAAAAGGAACAGAAGGACACACGTCCCTGTAATCTATCCAGTTGCAAACTATGCCACAATATTTCACAGGACCCCACAGTTACCCACAAAGGAAAGATATTCAACATAAAGGGATCTTTCACTTGCTCATCTTCCAATGTAGTATATATCATTCAGTGTAAAAAATGTAACGAAGGATGCTATATTGGAGAAACAGGCCAGATGCTTAAGACAAGATTCAATTTACATAGACATCACATGAACAATACTGGTGCCAGTAGGGTTCCCACGCCTGTTGGTCAACATTATACAGGACCAGGACACTGTACCAGTGACTTCACAGTGAGAATCCTGAAAGGTAACTTTAAAACCATACAAGAACGTAAGACCTTTGAAGTCAGAATGATTGAATATTTTAACACCCAACAGAAAGGACTTAACAAGGATCTGGGATTCCTAGCCCATTATAAACCATAAAGCTGTATTTCTCTGTTGATCACCCCACCCCTCAATTATCCACACCCATCCTGTTAGAATATCAATGATATGCTTTGATGTTCCCATGCATACCTCCGACCCACCCCCATCCTCCCACCCTGTCAGACTGTCATAGTAATGCTTGAATGTTTTCACTTATATACACTGTCAGCTAGCACATTTGCTTATTTCCGATCTGACGAAGAAGGGCAACCTTCGAAAGCTAATCAAGAAATGTATTAAGTTATGTCCAATAAAAAAGGTATCATCTTATTTTCGATTCAAACTGAAACTCCCCCCCCCCCCCCCCCGATCACTCTGCAGCTTCCCCTCAGGCCGCCTGACCAAACGAAGGTCTTCCCTGGGCCACATTTAAATGCCCTGGTAATCTAGTGGCCTCTTCCAGGCAAGAGCAATGACCACTCACTCTTGCCCCCTCAGCCTACCGCAGGAGGTCCCATTGGCAATTTTGAGATTTGTTTGAATCTCAGAATGGCTTCTGGGACCTCCCGTGGAAAGTCCCAGCAGCCATTTTGGCTGAAGAACCAGCAGGGGTAAGAGTGACTGGGGATCGCTCTTGCCTGAAAAAGACCACTAGACCACCAGAACATTAAAGGTAGGCACATGGAGGGTCTTTGGGTGGTGGGAAAGCAGAGTGGTTGTGGTTTGGTGGGGGGGGGGGGGGGGGGGTGACAGTGGCAACTGGTGGGCCTGGAGGACCCATTCTCTGCACAGGCGGGAGAAGCGCCATTTTCAGTTTTGTTTTCAGCTGATTTGGTTTCAGTCGAAACAGAGAACCCCAGTCTTGGTCACCCTCTAAAAAATGTATTCTATTGCTCCTAATTCTCAAGGCACACAGACTGGTAATGGTTCTCCTCCAATTAATGTTAATGTTTAGCACTGAGAACCGCAACTACATTTAAGTGCGACCATTTACACCAATGAAAACCTTGGTGTAATTACCCACACATAAATTTAAAAAATGCCCCCGATCCATCCATGATCCTCCCTTGGCCGGGTCCCCTTTTTTGGACCTGCATGTAAATTTTAATTAAATCCAAATAGCACCAATAATTTAAAATCTCAATTATCTGTGCTAATTGGTTTATTTAATTAAATTGCATGCGTAAATTGGGCGCGTACCCAAATCTATGTGTAACACTTCATGATTTTGATAGAATTTGGGGGGAAATGTATTAAGGTGCTCATTTTCAAAGCACCTATTTAAGGGGTATGTTTACTAAGGTGCATTAGCATTTCTAACGTGTCTTTAAAGTTAAGGCACATTAAATGCCAACGTGCCTAAACATTTCTATGGGCATGTTAGCGTTTAACGCGCATAAACCATTTAAGCATTAAAAATGCTAACGTGCCTATAGCGCACCTTAATAAACATAGGCATAACTTTGTAAGTCTATGTGCTTTGAAAATGAGCCTCTATATTAGTCCAATAAAAGAGATCTCCTTATTACCCATTTTTTTTCATTTCATTTATTTAGTAAGTAGAATGTCAGTTTTTTTTTAATATACATCTGCCATCTTTATATTTTCCACAGTACAAGTGGATATGAATTACTATTTCTCTTTCACTAGTGCTGCACTACATGGAGAGTCTGGCTTCTTGGGTCTTCAATTTGTCTACATATTTCTATTTTTAGCTTGTGGTTACTTAATCTATACTTGGTGAGGGTCTGTGTTCTGCATATGTGAAAAAGGCCAGGTATTCTGCCAGCACTGTGTAGGATTGATTTGTATTAATCCAGTTTTAGTTTTCCAGTAGGTGTACCGATATTCTACTGTCCACTGCATTAGTTACAGTGCTGCCTTTTCTTGGTAGTTCCTTGTTGCGTGACTCCTGGAAGTTAGTGGTATTTAGTTATGGTAGAATTGCTCTATAGGTTCTGAGTGATGTTTGAAGGATTTTGTATTAATTCACAGAATGCCTGGTACTAGATTTTGGATTTCTCACACCTTTCTCAAGTTACATTCATATACAGTAGAGCTTACAATATAAAGTTTGTATCTACGGAAGTGGAGTTACGTGACTTGGCTAGCGGCAGTGTGATGTGAACCCTGGCTTTCCTGGTTCTTAGCCTGTTACTTTAACCATTAGGTACAGCTTATACAAAAAATACATACTGTATTCCAAACATGTTTAGTAACCACAATAAACTAAAGACCAGCAGATCTGCAGCTTGATGACCATTTGGCAACTGAAGGAAATCAAAGGCCTATGTTTTCTGCTATTATAAATTGTGCAGTCAGTCGGTGTAATATAGAAAGATGTGGGGGAGTGTAGTAGCAAGTACTCAGTGATTAACATTGAAGGCCACTACAGGCATACAGAAAGGGGTCTGTGTAGAAACAAAATGAGATGGTCACATAGAAGTTATTTAAATTACAGGGATGTGTCTTATGTAAAATACCTGGCATATAGTATAGTCCTATCATGCAGGTTTTGGGCAGAATTTGTTTTCCTCAAAAAGTGTGTGAAGACATGAGGGGCCAGGTATTGACCTACTCAAGCTACCCCTTGACTGACTTTTGCAAACTAAGCACGTCTGGCTTGTATCATTAGTGAGAGGCAGTTAGCAACATTATCAAGTGTTATGTTATTAATCAGTATATGTGTATGCACGAACGAGCCATGTATGTATTATCCTGGATTGTACTCATGGAAATCCCAGTATTGTAACACTATATAAGGTACAGCACAAAGCTTTGTAGTTCAGACAGAGAATCTGATTGCTGAATCCCTGTCTCTCAATGCTGATACAATAAATACTTTCTATATACTAATGCTATAAGAACTGGTTCTTTACCAGTGTTGGTGGATGGGAATCTGGAGACTTTGAATTGGACTGTTTCGAGTTGTCCAGAGATACCAGGTACCACCTGGCACCAGGAAAGAAGTTAATTCTTACTGTATAGGGTGCTGAGTATGACTGGGTTTTCTCTCTGGTCCCTTCAATCCTTTGATCTCTCACTTATGGAACAGAGTGGAGGAGTAGCCTAGTGGTTAGAGCACCATGTTTTGGACAGAGGTCTGGGCTCATAGTAACCTCTGTAATAGAAGCTGGACAGCCACTCCCCAGATGAGTCTGTTGGATGATATGTCAACTGTTGTGGAGGGTATGCAAGTCTCTGTGTTATTCCTCCACAAGGCAACTTAACCTGGCTTACTAATATTTTGAGTGTTATAGCTGTGGGGCGCATGTTGGTGGGTCTGCTCTTTGGACTTTAGTCATGGGGAATAAGGGGGGGGTTATGGAAAGTGGAGAGTTTAAGGGGGAGGGTTGGGATTAGGGGTATTTTGGGATTTTGTTTATCTTCTTGTGCATTTCACAATGTTTTTCTTGTTGTTTGAACTAATAATAACAAATACTTCACCATAAAGTGGATGTGTACAATAGGAGGAGGAAGGAACTATGGGCATGGTCCGAGTCCCGTGCTTCTGGATCTGCATGTATGTGAGGTAAAAGGAGGAAGCAAAGGATGGACAGGGGAGAACAGAAATAAGACTGGAAGGAATGAAGGAACAGGGTGAAATAATGGGGAGAAAGAGATGGATGAGGGAAGTCAGAGGAAAAGAGGAGGGGAGCTCAATGGGAATGAAGAGGATGGGGGAAGCAGAAGAAGGAAAGGGAGAGATGGGGAAAAAATCAGGGCAAAAGGAGGGAAAGAGAAGAGGACAAAAGATGAAAGGGAGTAGAAAAGAGGAGCAGAGACTCTCAGTATATTCCCTGTTGTCAGAAGGAGAGATTCAGAGATAACCACAGGTAGGAGATGGGTAGAGAAGAAAAGAAAAGAATTTAAGTGTGGTCAAGCAGTAGGAGAATAGGGCTACTGCAGGGATTCTCCTAAAAACCTGACTGGCTGGATGTGTCCCGAGGAGGGGGTTAAGAATTCCTGGGCTATTAAGAGGGTTGAGAGTGGGAGTGAGAGACAGAAGGGAACAGATTGGGCAGAGGAGAAAGAGAGACTGGGGAATGAGAGAATGGGCAGAGGCAGGCTAATGGGGAATGAGAGAATGGCAGACAGAGTTGGGGTGGGGGAAGAAAGTGGAATTACACAGTAACAGGAAATGACAGATCAAGACTGAAATGGACCACATCCACTATGCTTAGCAGGGTGTTTAGGGGTATAACTGCTGCTCTATGCAGATTACCCCCATGCATTTTTGTAATTACACTATAATCATCTTACTGCTGTTGGAGCTGGTGCCATTTTGGTCTATTGGGGGGAGGAAAGAGGAAGGAGGTAGGTGCAGGAGGAGACTGGAGGAAGCCACTGGGCACAGTGTGCAGGTGGAAAAAGTGGTTCACAGAGGAAAGATCAGTGTAAGGGGTAGAGGGCAAGGGATTTGGTAGAAGCCTAGTATGACAATTTCCTGTAATTGGGAATTACTACCTAGTTGCTTGGAGAAAGTAGACAAGCCAGGGAGAGGCTAGAACAGAGATAAAAATCCACAGCCATCCAAAGCAGGTGAGGGGGGTAAGAGTGGTATGGGCAGACTGGGAAGATAAAGAAACTTACTGGTGGGGATGGGCTGGAGGAAGGAGAGAGAATAGGGAAAAGGGAAAAAAAGATCATAACACTTTGGGGGGAAGCAGAGAAACCAGCAAAATGAAGTGGGGGCATATATCTCCCCCCCTGACTACCCTATCAAGACTGCTGGCCTAGTATATTTTTCTTAAAAATATGAGGTGCCTGGATATACTACTACTAAATCATTTCTATAGTGCTACTAGGGCTCACAATCTGAGTTTTTTTGTACCTTCTCTTGGAATGCAAATAATGACTTATACAGATATTTTTTTTGCTATGTCCTGTTTTAGATACCTTTGATAAAACATTATCAGTGCTGAAGGAAAATATCAATTTGATTTATGGGCTAGTGCTAATTTTTTGCAGCTAAACAAACAAAAGACTAATATTGTGTGGTTTGGGAATTATGACTCTCTAACTCAAACTGAATCTTCAGTGCTTCTACTATAATTCAGTACAGAATAAAACCCTCTGGCTGACATCATTTGTAAGCAGGCAGACTGGTGCCCTTCAGCTAAATTTTATAACTTCATGACTTTCCAGAAAGGGATAGAATATGCAGGAAGAACAGAAGGAGTGACCAGCATAATCAGTGGGAGGCTCTGGTGGCAGGCAGAATGCTCCTCTGGCTATAAAGCTGGGACTTCTCCTGTTGAAACCATGTCTTGGATTCAATCTCCTGCCTCTGACAAAACCATAGTTAGGGAAAACCTCCCAGCCTGCCTTACCAGCATAGTACCTGGCTAGAAAGCCTGTTATTTGTGTCACCCAGACCAGCACAAGATTAATATAAGCAGATATACTGAGGTGTGCAGATGTCAGACCCACTGCCCTGTCTGGATCCCTAGAGGGATTGAAGACCCCTCTACACCCCCTCTATTTTAGTTTCAAAGCAAGCAGAAAAAGGAGACCAACTATTGCTGTGAGTTCCAACCAGGCACTGGACCACAAACCTTGTGGTTCAGAAATAAAAACATCCCAAGGCAGAAGGATTACAGAGAGATTATCCTTCTGCAGGAGAGTCCTGTGGGTTTCAGCACAACTAAAGGAAAGCTAGTCAGAAAATACCATTTGCACCTCAGTTTCCCTAGGTTTCAATCAACTGTAAGTGTTAACTACTTGATACCACTGATCAGGGCTTTTTTTTGAGGGGGTACTTGGGGGTACTGAGTACCAGCACCTTTTCCATTGTCTGCTAAAATGGACTCATGGTCCCCAAGTTATAGTAAAAGAGCTCAGGCTCTACACACCAATTCTGCTTTTTAATAGATTCTGTGACTGGTTGCAGGGTGCCTGGCTATTGTGAGGTGGATCCCTCAGTGATCACCCCACCCCTGAAGGGTGGCCTGGCATTTGAGTACTGGCACCTTTTTTGCTAGAACACACACTGAGCCACTGATAATTGTGTTAAGGGAATTGCTATCCTATCTGCACCCTGCCAGCCTCAGCGGTAGGGCATAGAAGTCTATAGAAGTAACGAACCAAAGAAATACAGAGGTGAATTGCTGGAGAGACTCTTGTATATACTTTTGCTACGGTTATTACTTTAAAAAGTGAGGACGAGTTGAGGAGGAAATCCAAAAAACTTTATTGGTAATAAAATGACAACCCGACATGGCCGGTGTTTCGGCATCAAAGCCTGCATCAGGGGTCAAACAAAGGCAGGACATTTGAACCCAGGGATACACTAGAAAATATAATCTTTGTGCACACTGAGGCAATTTACACCATTAAAAATAATTCTATAAAATGATGACACTAAAGCAAGCTACACACTTAAGGTATATTAATAAGAAATGCACAACACACTTACCCCAAGCCTCTGGCCTTGTGTTAACTTCCAGTTTTGTCCTGTCATTTGGTAAAAGTGTTCTTCCTGCTTCCTAAGTTTCATTTCTTCACGTGGCTTTATAACATTTTCCAAGTAGTAACTGGTCTGTTAACAAACATAGGCTCAGTTACTAATTTAGTTCCTCTAGACAGAAATTTTTACCTCCCCCTCTCTAAACTACTATTACTTATCATTTCTATAGTGCTACTAGACATACGCAGCGCTGTACATTTGAACATGAAGAGACAGTCCCTGCTCAACAGAGCTTACAATCTAATTAGCAGTCTCTTTCCCTTCCCTGCACACACATTGTTGGTATAACCCACATAATTACCTGAGTAGGCCTTTTATAAAGGTGCGGTAGCATTTTTAGTGTGTGCTAAAAATAAGCATGCGCTAAACGTTAGAGACGCTCATATATTCCTATGGCGTCTCTAGCATTTAGCACACGCTAAAAATGCTACTGTGCCTTGTAAAAGAACCCCTAATCTACAGACCTTATAGAATGACCATCTTCTGGGTAGT